>NC_068984.1:36875063-36886895 GCF_001194135.2 Octopus bimaculoides
AGACCGGATAATTCTCAAAGGGGATTTACCGAAGTAACAAAAAGGTAAACGGGCAAGACTAGTGAAAATTACATTAAAAAAACACAATTATCTGTAAACATGTTTCGAAATTAATAGTTTCTTACCGAAAATATCTGTTTCTCATCAGTACAGACCGTTGGTTAAATACAATTTACAGGATCGCACACTAAGTTGTACGTCACAAGTGAAGCACGTGTGTACGGTTTTATTAAATTATATTTATGGTAAGATTCAAAAGCCTTCGTTTTTGCGCGCTAAATCCGGAAATATCTCCGCAGAAAAAGTTCAGAGTTGTTAGTAGGCTGTTATGTTGACGTATGTGTGTGTGTAGCTAAACGGATATGTAAGTAAATAGATAGATGGGTACATAGGTAATACGGACAGACAAGCAAACACACACATACACACATACATACACAAATGAAGACCGAAACACATGACCATATACGCACACGCACACTTGAAACACACTCACACAAAGATAAATATGGAGCCACACATCTATACATAACAGCCGCATGTACATAGTCAGACAAACCCATACACATACACACATTCAATTCTGTTGGTGCCTGGTGGCTTCGAGAATAGTCATTCTATACTCAATATTCAACAAAACGGCTGCCACCAGCCGCACCACATCCATTGCTAGTCGGATCTCCCTGATTCGTGAGGTTCGCTTTCCGAGTTAATTCGGCAGTAATTCCAGTTCTGCCGACTTTAGGGATGTTGTTGAGTGTTTTTTTTTTGGGTTTTTTTTTTTGCTTCTTCCTCAGAAGCGAAACTCATCGTGACTGTGCTATGCATTTGATTTCTTGCCAGACATTGGACCCCTACAAAAATCTTTTACTAGACATCTATATTCTAAACTCAAGGGGAGTACCTCACAAGCCATTACGAAAGAGGAGGGTTTACCATCACCCCTCCTCACCGAATAAATATCGTAAGTAAATTCATTCATAATACTATAGCTTCTATGAAAGCCATTTCAGTTTCTTTTCTTTTTTTTTTGTCTTCAAGGTTTGTGTTTTGAAAATAATTGTTTTCTTTTGGGTGGGTAGTATTAACTCCTCCGGGAGGGGTTAATTTGATGTTATAGTGCCTTCTTTTGTCAAGAGATTTTTGCATTTTTCTATTTCGTTCAAGATTACTGTTCTTTTTTCAGTGTTGACACTAGCAACAGAAGCGTAGTTGATTTTGTCGTTGCCTGGTGTTATGGTTGGTGGGTTTCCAATGTTCATTACTTTTGGGTTTTGCTTCTCCCTCCTTTCGTGGTTTGGATAGGTGGGGAGCATGTTGTACAAATTTTTTAAAACGTCTTTTTGGCGTTCCTTTTGGTGAGCGTTTTCGTTGTTTTAGGTATCCATTGTTGTTTTATGTAAAAATAGTATTACACAAAAAAGAAGAAATAAAATAATTCGCCCTAACTAGGGGGAATTTGCAGAAGAAACAAACCTGCTCACAAGCAAATAATGTTTCGAAAAGACGCAGAAAACAAGGTGTTAACAATCACTAGTAATAAAAAAGTAAATTAAATCGCAGCAGCAAAAATACGTCCGTTCAGTAAAAGGCACTCAAAGAGAATGATATTCTCCCCAGACACAATAATATATATATATACATATATATATATATATATGTGTGTGTGTCTGTGTGTCTGTATATATATATATATATATATATATATATATATATATATATATATATACTTATGGGTGTGTGTGCTTTTGTGTCTGTGTTTGTCTCTCCACCGCCGCCGCTTGACAACCGATTTTGCTATGTTTACGTCCCCGTAATCTAGCAGTTCAGCAAAAGACATCAATAGAATATGTACTAGGCTTAAAAAGAATAAGTCCTGGAGTTGATTTCTTCGGCTAAAACAATTTAAAGCAGTGCTCCAGCATGGCCCCTGTCAAATGATTGAAACAAGTAAAAGAATACAAGAATGAAAGAATATGCAAGATGTGGATTTGGTAGACGGAAACTTAAAGAAACCCAATATATATATATGTGTGTTTGCGTGTATGTATGTGCGCGTATGTGTGTGTATGTGTATATATGTGTGTATGCGTGTACATACCTGTGTGTCTGTATGTGCATGTTTTTGTTTCTCTGTTCATCCTGCACCATCGCTTGACACCAGGCGTTGGTGTGTTCATGACCCCGTAAATTAGCAGTTCAGCGAAAAAGCCCGATAGAATAAATACCAGTCTTAAAAAAGAAATTATTGGGGTCGATTCATTCGATTAAAATCCTTCAAGGTGTAGCCCCATATTGGCTGCAGTCTAATGTCTGAAGTAAGTAAAAGATAAAAGATAAATGTTGTTTTTTTAATCCAATATTTATACGCTTTTATGTATAGCTTTATATATTTCGGGTAAAAACGTTAAAAAACAATTGTTTCACGTTCTCTCAAATTTTCTAAATTCTTATGACAAAAACAATACATGTGTGTATGCATGTATGTATGAATGTATATATGTATGTATGTATGTATGTATGTATGTATGTATGCGTGTGTGTGGGCGCGCGAGTGCGTGTATAGTATATCATATACAAAATATATTATATTACAATATATTGTATATTATATTCAGATTCATATTTTATTCATACATTCAAAAGGCCTTACCAAATATTTCTGACTCATTTATTTATCTATAGAGTAAGTGGAGCCACGTTTTCGTTATCATCATCTAGTTTGCTCATACAAATTCATATCGGTTATTGTCTACATAAGGGCTTTTATTGCAAAAGAATTACCGTTCTTTACTTTACCTTTGACGCTACATTTTGATTGTATTTCTTCTCCATCCTTATATGTTTCTGCTGTTATTGTCATTATCATTTATAGTTTTAAAAAATTTCATTAAGGCGCTCTTTTGTGTATATACAGATACAAATATGTCCTAGTATTGCTATTTACTAGACCGTGCCTCTGCCTCACCTTACATTTAATATGTTGATATTTTTTGAGAAGTTGCTGGGTATCAATACTTGTAAAAGGCACTGACAGACACATTCATTAATTGCAGTATTGTTCTTAGTTGAATAGCAACGTCGTTGTAAATCTGCAGCTTTTCAGCTCGACTCTCCATAACATGATAGTCATTTTATATTGCTGTTTCCATTATTATTACACTATTGTCATGTTTGTCATGGAAAAATTAGTACACTATTGTCATATTTGTTGTGAAAAATATTATTTCAGTAGTCTTTAGAGTAGTGCGTGATTTCACTTCATATCTGAGCGTGGTCTGGGTATCTAGGGCATATGCAGTTTTGTTTTTATATTTTTATTTGTTCTGTGTTTCATTTGTATCAAAAGTATTCTACGTAATTTGTGTGTACAACTCATTATTGGTTGAATAATAAAAAGTATCGGATAGAATGACTTGTGATATTTAGTAATAGTTTTTTTTATGTTCTGAGTTCAAATTCTCCATGGGTCAACTTATATGCCCTCTCCTTAAATATTTGTATCCTTGTACAAATGTTTATAAAGCAATAGCCATGCATTGCACACTACATTTGCATTGGGTAAATGTAGTTTTACTGTGTATTTGTGCCTATTGTTTAATCCACAAGGCACATACTGTTATTGAGATGGTTTATTTCCAGACTTCACTGCCTGGCTCTCTCTATTTCAAGATTTATATATTCGGACAAAAACCTTGTCGTGGTTTGAATTGATGTGTCGGTTAGGAAGATCAATTTTTCTTCTTGTCCAATGAGAAAGTAATAAGATTATTGTAATTATTTTGGTTTAGATCAGGTTCGGTCTTATTCCTAACCAATCGAAATAATCATACTAATTATATAAACGATTTCTAATGCAGGCATAAGGTCAGAAATTATGTAGACAAGGCAATATTGTTTGAGTGTTATAATACATGATCGGTATTTATTCCACAAGTTGGGGATAAAGAATAAATGAAAGGAAAAATTGTTCTTGTGTTGAATTTTAACTCAGAATGTCAATTCTACCAAATTTCCTTAACAGCTCCAAGCAGATTCGGGAATCTAAGAGACAGGATGTTAGCTTTTAATAGACTTACTTGTCTGTAAGACTATGATATCGCCTCCCTATGTTATAAATTCTAATAAAAGGGATCCTATTAATGAGAACTTACCAAGAGTTCTATTGCAATATTTGCAGTATTTAATAACACGTATCTATGTTTCATTTTAAGATTCTCAGAATCATTTGTATCTCTTTAGAGTGGACAAAAGAACTTCTGGTACTAGAGTCGATAGATTTTGGTGTCATATAAATTTTCAGTATTGTTCATAACCAAAAATTTACGGTTCAAATATCTCAAATATTTACATAAAAAATTCCAACATCTAAAATCAACGCGATTATTGTAAATTTACCGGCATATTTCTATGTCTACGTGTGTGCCTAGCTTAAAAGATTGATAGACACACATAGAAATATACAATACATATACGTATTTTGTAACATGATTATATATAATTATTTGTACATACATGTATACGCAGACACACACACACGCGCGCATAAATATAGACAAGTAATTATTTGCATATCTCCATATGTCTGGGTATGATAACGTATTCATGACATAGATTCATACGTGTGTCTAAGTGTGCGATAATGTATGTACGCATAACAAAATAGCTAAAGCGTTTTGTAAACGTTTGTTTCACAAGTTACCATATTAGGTTCCTTTTATTAATAATATTGTCATTATTTTGAAATATTTTTCCGATTTAAAATGTAAAGTGTTTGATTGGTCTCTTAAATTATTACGTCGTTAACTGACAAAAACAAGATTCAACATATTAAATGTTTGCCAAAGAGCGAAAGGGATTTGATGGATAGTTAAGCAAATGCAAACCCATTAGAAAGACCTGTATTTTTAACAAATTAAACCTCGCAATGGTGCCAATCCCAAAGCTCTCATTTGATGTCTGCTTACAATTGCTGGTTTGTTTGCTTTCTGTTTGTTTTTTTTATTAAACTATTGGTATTGAACTATATTAAAGTGCATTTTAATTGGAGATTATGTTTGCAGTATCGGAGTCGATTTTAATAACTGGACAAAATAGTCAACAGAAAAGATTTCATTTTCTTCCATTTAATACACAAAAATCTAAATATTTTTTTTTTAAATACTTCTTTATTGTTGGACATTGTAAATATTTATAACTGGCAAATTTATTATATTTTTACGTGAAATCGGATTTGATTTTATGTTTAACTATGAAATTGCTCTAAAGAAAATTAAAAGGGCATAGATGGTTTAACAGCAACTCTGCATAAATAGTGTCAACTATAATTGATGGCTAAAATTTAGATATTTTCAGTTGGTTGGCAGGGTCTACATATATTCGGAAACGACTTAAGTGTCTTTATTTAAATTTTTAAAGTTTCCTTATTACGCGATGAAACTATTTCACCAGAATTCTCTTTAGTTACATCTCATTGTAAGGTTTGTATATACAGCAGTTTGTTCAGTCAATTCGAGTCTTCCTCAGATATCTTATTTCAGATTTCGCATGGCGTTGGAACTTATTAAATGTATTAAATGAATATGGTTCTTCTCCATTTGTAGGAAGACTAATAACATTTGTTCTCTCAAAATTTGATTTCAAAGCGATTAATGCAATTTGCCATCAGGCGTGAATATTTTAAGAAAATAGTACGAATAAACTCCATATTCAGTCACATATAACAGTACCTAAACCATTGCAAGGAGACTGGTAAATTTGAGAAATATCAAGACCTAAACAGAACATTAAAAGATGGTCGAATAAAATGGGTCGAAGATGTCCCTGTAGTAATTAATGTATTCGCCCAACGCCCAAACTGTTACATAAAGAGGCCGAAGCATATTAGAATTGAGATATGTATTATCTATTTGCGGAAAAGTGCCAGCCTGTATTCTGCAAGAAGGTTTAGCAAAACTCTTGGGAATACAGGAAACTCGTTTACTCTAAAATTCTGGACGATATTTCTGCTCACATAATTGCAGTGTATTAGCATTTGAAACATTTGCTATTTGCTCTCCTACAACATGCTTCTCTGTGCCAATGACGTTATTGAAAATTTCTGATTGTGGATTTTCGGAAAAGTTATTAAAGTTACAGTACTGCGTGCGAAATTCCTGAAATAATAATCATAGTAATAATTTACAACTTAGGTATAAAGCCACACTTTTGCAAATGAGGTGTGAGTAGCTGATTATAACGCATCTGAAAAGACAAAAAGTAACGTTTGCCTCCAGGACGCTGAAGTGAAGATGTTAAGAGTTGAAAGAGTACTTCGACTCATTTTGTACAACTTTTTAGCGATTTTGCTAATTCAGCGTTCTAATATGATTCAAAATAAAATACTGGCCAAAAACGAAAAAAAAACAATCCCAAATCCAAAACTTGCACATATAAAAAGAAATGGAGGATAACACTCCAATTCACTACACGTATATTACGTAGTGTAATTTCAATTAAATAGAAAACACAAAACGAAACAGTAATCTTAACTAAGGTGCTGAGATTTTTACCTAATGTGCAGACAACGCAAATAACAGAAAGCCGACTCCTGAAATTATCTTTTATATTTTATTTGTTTCAGTCATAAGACAGCGGCCTTGCTGGGGCACTAAAATTGGCAAGGGGACAGGTCCATTCTAAGAACTTACTTGTAAAGGCTTTGAACTGGCATAATCGTTAGCACACCAGACAAAATGATTAGCAGCATTTCGTCCGTCTTTACATTCTGAGTTCAAATTCCACCGTGGTCGACTTTGCGTTTTATCCTTTCGGAGACGATGACATAATTGCCAGCTCAGCGCTGGGATCGATGTAGTGGACTCAGCCGCCCAACTCCTGAAATTTCTTTCCTTGTACGGAAATTTGAAACCAATATTTGACTGGTACGATACAGTTCTCCTTGCGATTTGAATTCAGTACGTAAAGATTCGCAGAAAATGTCTGATTTAAGCGGTTCTACAACTTTTAATAATTATTCCTAACATTGGCACAATAGCTGAAATTTAAGAGAAGGTTTTAGTCTATTAAATCAACTCCGGTACTCAACTGCTAATTTTTTTATCTACTTCAGAGTGATGAAAGGCCAAAGTCAACCTTAGCAGGATGTAAATTCACAATGTGAAGAGCCGTGACTGACTACTGTCTGATTGAAATTAAATGAATCCATTATTCAAAAACAATTTATTCTATATAACATATATTGTCTCTTTATTGATTTAGTAAATAACAAATTCAAAGTAAAATCTTAACTGCGTTGGAAAAAGTGTTTAGCAGGAAATAAATACCTGTTGAATACTGAAGTTGATCTAATCAACTTATCTCCTTCCGCGAAATTTCTGACCTTGAGGCAAAATTTGCAACGAGTATATTATAACAAATATGTACAAGAATTTTTATAAGTAAATGATATTTAATTATATACATGCGATTAATGAATATCACAACGCTCACTAATAAATCGTCTTAATAAAATGATCAATTATAAAATAGTTTTTGAATACATTTGGAGATGATAACCTAAAAAAATTTCTTTCCACTAAGACTACATTGAGAATAAAGGAACAAATTTATTTTTTCTTTTAATAACCTTCTCTTCCACATATTTTATATATGTGTGTTCGTGTGCATGTGTATGCACGTATGTATGTATGTATGTATGTATATACCTAGACGCGCATATTTTTGGAAGTGTATGCCTGTTCGTGTGCATAATATTAACAACTGTTAGAATGCTATTGTTATTGGCGACAGACTGTTTCGTGCGATTATGCAATAATTACAACATATATTCATTTGGTGATTTTGCAACTAAAAAAGAAATAGTCTTTATTTATTCCATAAAGACGCATTGTTTCTTTCCAGAATGGTACAATGAGTGTCTTAAGTAATTATTACAATGTCACACGAAAAACTCTGTCACCAATAGCAATTACATTTCAAGACTCGACTCTATTAGTGAATTAACCTCCACAAGTTTTGAAAGCTTCCATTTCTTAAACATGCCACTGTCCGACATATCATATACATATATGTTTATGTATGTATATACATGCGTATTACTATATTTATCAATGTGTGTGCATACATGCACACAAATGCTAATAAGACTATACATATGTGTGTGAGTACATATAGTTATACATACATGTATACATGAATATATATATAAAACGTATATTTATATGAGTGTGTGTATATTGTTTATTTTAAAGCGCTTCTTACTTTAGTATTGTATCACTCCATCAGCAAAAGTTCTTTTGTTCCTGTTAAATTTTTCTGAAATATTAATGTAGCAAAGTGATTATATAAGTACACACATACATATATAAGTATGCCAGGGGATGACAATTTCAAAAGAAGCTATGTCCGGCGCCATAGATTAAAGAACTCAAACATGAGTTTGAGAGTGAATAAAATATTTTAACTATAATCACGAACAATTATAGATTAAGTATTTTATACATGTACACACAACCCGTAAACACGGGCTCACATACACTCATAAGCACCGAGGCAAACACATACATACACTCACAGAGCCACTCAGGTGCTCATACACACATCACCTAGCCTCTTAACTCGACGTTCCTCTTTAAATTCTTCAATTGCTATACCATTCTGCTACTAACTTGCTAGATTGACCCTTTCACACTAACCACTGATTCACCCACAAATATACATGCCAACAACAGTTGTTTCGGCAGCATTTAATTGATGCATTCTTAAATTACATCACAGACAAATTCCGCCATTGTCCTGTAATCTTTAAACATATAAGCAGATAAAGCAGCAACAGATGACTGAATCCTATTTAAATATCTTTATATATTAGGTCATCAAATATGAAACTTGTAGCTGCTCATTTTGTGCCATTATTATATTTTGAAAATCTTTTTTTTTTTTTAGGAAGCTGACACATGTATGTCTTTATTCTAACTCATTTTGCGCTTAATAAATCGCTATTTATAGATCGCTTTTGCTATTTTTGTTTAGAGATGGATTAGTCGGAAATTTGCAGAGTTTTGAAATATGAGTTCTTCTTGGAAATACAGCATCACAGACAGCTCAGAATATTAATGGAGTATTTCATTCTAAAGTTCTTACACAACAGACAGTATCAAAGTGGTTTGCAAAATTTCGTTCTGGTAACTTTGACCTATCAAATGAGCAACGCGGTCGACCAGAGACAAAAGTGGATAATGACGAACTGAAAGCCACCGTCGAGTGAGATCACTTTCAAAGTTCTGTGAATTAACGTTGTTGTTTGGTGTTAGCAAGCAAACAATATTGACTCGCCTATTTGAAATCAGTAAAGTGAATAAGTTGGATAAGTGGGTTCCACATGCACTCAGTGAAAATCAGAAACAGCAACGTTTGGAAGCCTACATTATGCTACTTTTTCGTCACAAAAATGAATCATTTTAAAATCGAATTCTAACATGTTATTTGAAATGTATCCAATACAACAAACGTAAACGTTCAGCACAATAGCTAAACAAAGACGAGCCACCAAAGCACAGTCCAAAAATGCAAAATTCATCACAAGAAGCTGATGGTGGGTGCTTGGAGGTCTGGCGTAAGTGTGATCCATTATGATTTCATTAAACCTGGCTCATCAATCTCGGCTGAAGTATAATTCAGCCAATTGGACCAAATGATACAGAAGCTTACAATAAAACAGCCTAGATGAGTCAACAGATCCACTCCTATTTTATTGGAAGACAACGCCAGATCGCATATCGCAAAAATGACGTTGGCGAAACTACAGGAGTTGGAGGTGGAAGTTCTCCATCATCCACCATACACACCTGATCTTACCCCCGCTGCCTACCACTTCTTCCAGAATTGGGATAACTTTTTGATAGGAAAAATTTTAATTCCGACGATGCTGTAAAACAGGCCTTCCAAGATTTTATTGACTCTAGATTGCCAGGCTTTTACAGTTCCGGGCTGGACAAGCTAATACAGAAATGGCAAAAGTGTATTGACAATAGAGGTGCAAACTATCTTTTTATTTATAAGACATTAGCAAACATTTTATCCTTTTCTATAAACTTCATACTTGTTGACCTAATACGTATATATACAGGGTGGTGCAAAAGTAGTTATACAGTTATGAAAAAAGAAAAGACGTACATTACTCATTTATTTTTATCAAAAAAAGTGAAAGTTGTGATAAAAGTATTATTATACTTATGATAAATGTATTATTATGTTTAATGACACTGAAAATATCAAAAATGAGGTTAATTTATTGTGCTAATAATTTTAATGAATTAAGTATTATAACATTAATGTGATACTTATAGTATATCTACTTTTGCACACCCTGTACATGTGTGTGTCTCTCTGTCTGTGTTTGTATATATATATATAATATACATGTATGTATGCACGCGCGCGCGCGTGTGTGTGTACGCAATGTTTTACTTGTGCCATTCTCATACCATTGCCGCTTCTCAAATACAGTATTAATACATATGCATATATATGCACCACTTATCATGTCACTAGATATGATATCAAAGTACTGATACTTCGCGTACACCCCGAACATGCTTCAATGATGCATACCATTCAGAATCCATAGCAATTAGGACTGTCATTTCCCTGCATATTTCTAATATTGATCGCGGATGGAAGCACATCGTACACCGCTTTCAGGCAGGTGTCATCTGCGGTTGCTTTATTTTTCACTGCATACTCTACGATAACCTTCTTTCTTCATCTGTCTTCTACGCTGTCCACATATTCTTGAATACTTCTTGTATTATTAAACCCCTTTTTGTGGTTCAGCTTTATTTCATTGAATAAATATTTGTTGGTTAGCAGGCGGGGAGTGATTTCACACTATAAATTCAAGCATAGCTATTTTATGACAATTTGTATTTATTATCGATGCTTGCTCTCCTAAAAAAAACGTATACATTGAAGGTATGCCATGATTGGAAACAACATTATAAAGAATAGCACAAACTAGAGTAGAGACACCTCTTGCATATGATGATAGCTCTATGACATTCAGGGACTTCGAGAAAATATTTAGTTGCGCATAGCGTATATTATGCTAAATTCTACAAAGTTATGATAAAAAGTGTTATATCACTAACTTACACAACAACTATTTAGTTTAGTCAAATATCGTAATTACCTCTACACACATTGCACTATTGTTAATATAAGATTTTACCTTTCATATTATTTTATATTCATTTACCAACTGTTCAAATCACCAACACGTAATCCAACGATAATCTCTTGTTCATAGCTTCCGCGGTTGTATAATATATGGCTGTGCATACGACACTCTCATTTCTTTATTCGGCCACTAAGGGCCCAACACAGTGGAAACAATACAAGGACAAAGAAAGCAGGCAGCGGAAGATAAAAACGAATGAAATAATGAAAAGATAATATATGAATGTGGAGATGGAATGGCTACACGAGCCACGTACTCGAGTAGTTACATTTAATACATTTGTTTTATCTTTACTAGGTCATCGAGAACAATTGACAGACGGGGGTGAGATGTTCAGAAATGGGTTTTCGTGTTCTTTATCTATGTATTTTGCGGGCGTTTTGTACTTTTTACTGGTATCTTTTGCTGGGGCTCTTCTCGCATACATCCTCCTTCTTTTGAGCTTCACATTGTAGACACACTCGTCACTACCTTCTTCTTCTGGTTCCTGCGTTTTCTCTGTTATTTCTACAGCAACGCTCTGGGGCTCCGCCGTAGTCTTCTCGGTCTGGGCGGCTTGTACACGGGGCAATGGGTGTGTATGTTTGTGTGTG
>NC_068984.1:36886905-36890405 GCF_001194135.2 Octopus bimaculoides
AAAGAATGAGACTATGTCTGTGTGTGTGTGTGTGTGTGTGTGTGTGTGTGCATATATACATATATTTTTCCATTCTTTCTTCATCATAGGTTTCATTGCCGGATACTGAAGCAACTTCTGTTAAAGTAGACTTAAACTGGAGTTTTATGTATTTTGTTTAAATCTTTTCAAAAAAGAAATTAATAATAGACCGCGAAATATCAGCCTAGACAAGAGTATCTGTTTCTCTTGAAATGAAAATTAAAATGGGCAGTTAGCTTCAACGTTGAAAGTGTTTGATCTAAATTGTGAAACAGATTAATATAAACACAGCAACTGTCAGAAAAATAAGATGAATCGAAGTAAAAAATCTGAGCTTGTATAATCAAAAGATGTTCAATAAATTCAATTCACACTTCTTACATATATAGTAACTCTATGAAAACAATGGAAATATTTTATTACTTTGGATAGAAATTAATCCGCAAAACATCGCCAATGGACAGCTTTGCAGCAATAAGTCTTAGTCTAATCAGAGTTACAAATCAAACATCGAATCAATTACAAACTGGATTAAAAAAGGTAGAGGATGACTTGAAAACAGTTTTTATCAAATCATTCTATTTCATATCAAATTGTATTGTAATAGCAAGTATGTTGTGAGAAATCTTCATAAGAATTTACACAAAAATTTTAGCTAAAATAATTGAAAACAATTCCTACCCTTTAAAGAAAATATTCAATGATACCAGGCTAATTTGGAAGAAAATGCCAAAGAGAACGTTTATATCAGAAGAGAAAAACAGCGTATGCAAAGCATCAAAAGATCTAATAATATTACTGTTACGCTGTAAGGCATTAGGTGACTTCTTTAGTAAGTTACTGATAATTATTAGAACTTTTAATACACGTACAATGAGAGAATTGAATTAAAATATTTTATTAGTTCCTTGCTGCGTAAATAAAAGGAAACAAACATAGATAAAACATGCATTCTTCGAAAACTGGACGTATTAAAACTTTGTTCCTTAAGCTGAATTTTGGAAGACAGAACATGATATTGAATTGTAATTTGAAATTTATAACATATTATGTAAAAGATACATGAAAAATATATAGTACGATACAGAAGACCGATTTACTGTTTTGGAGGTTGAGACACAAATAAAAAATATCCGCATTGTATGAAATGTACTGAAATCGTCTTACATACATGTAGGTTGGTTATTTCGACCGCTTTAGTTCTAAAAGGAATCGATTTCGAAAAAGAGGAAACTATATACAACAATTATAATTATTTTTGCCACTTGATTAGGAGGTAATAAACTGGATTATATAATGTTGAATTGAGAAAGCATTGTATTCTAATTCCGTATGCCGACTCAAGAACTAGCATAGCGGATATTTTAAGCCTTTAAAATGTATGAATCTATAGTATACATCACTTTTGAAACGGGAGATAATTTCGAGATTGATTTAACGTGGAGTATTTATTGTTAGTGCTTGTCTCAAATGAACTCGCCTGCTCTTAAGTGATCTATATCTCTACTTAAAACTTGAATCTGACTGGTTGTGGATCATTCTTATCACAACATTGGAAGTTAACTATGATGAGAGACAACTGTTTGGTAGAGCTGCAAGTTCGTCTTAGATGCTTTACTGTCTGCAAAAGGCTGTTGCTGCTAGATGATGATCATTGCCTAAATGTTCATATCGATCTTTTATAATATCTGATAGTTGATCAATATCACCTGATTACTTTTTTGTATGGGGCTGCTCTACCGATATATCATGGAATATGCCTACCATCGTCATTAGTACAAAGAGAGTTTTCAACGGTTCAATACAATATAGTATAGTGATTGTAAGACTTCCAACATTATTCCCGAAATTTGCAAAATATTGTCTCGCTCGCCGCTGACACGATTTCTAGTTTTCATAATTCCCTACACATAATTAGCTTTTGATTAGTAGTAGGTACATCTGAATTATTTCAAATATACGGACACAATCATATTCACACTGCTATACATATTGTTTGATCTTGAATCCATTTTCCTTTGCTTCCTTAATACTATTTCTAATTACAATATTCCATTGAGCGAAATTCTTATATACTTTAGTATCGCTTCCTTTGGTCTATAATTTTCTCGTTTCATCAGAGAAGTCTAAGATCTCTGTCGTTATCCAACTTTTTATTTCATTCAGTTTGTTTACCGAGAATTTCAACGGTCGCTTCTGTTACTGCCGCCTTGAATATGGTAATCATTGTCTCGTTGTTGTGTCATTAATGTCTATGTAGATTATAGGAAGCTAGCTTTTGCACTGATTTTTGAAACCTACCTCAAGTCACAGTATGAAGCTCGATGAAAATATTTGTTTTTTTTATTTTTACAAGGCCATGTTGAGTAGTCATCAGTAGAAAAGCCTAGTAGTGATTCTTTCTGCGGATATAATGAATTTCACAATATACTTTCTAGTTTGTCCCTGTCATATCCAACATCATTAATGCTTTTATATAACCCTGTGTGTTTGACTATACAGAACCAACATACATAGTAAACTAGTAATCTGTAGAATAAATTTAACTATACAAATGAAGTACATTACTAATTTTACTTTTCTCGCATACGAACTCAGATATTAATAGAATCAGTTCCACATTCAAAGAGAAAGCAATTATTATTATACTGGTTTTTAGCGGGTCATCTCCACTGATTTTCCAGAAATATAATGACCCATTTCCCTATCAACAAAGTGTATGAAACATAATATTTTATTTCATTTTCTTTTAGTTTTGGTTTCTCTCTATTTCCAACTTAATATATTATGAAGTTTCTTAGATAAGCAGAGAACTGAATAGCTGAATAAAAGATGATATATTAGTTTAAATTTTTTGTGGAACAAGTCAATAATGGGATTTGAATATGTACGACTATTCTAGTAATTCTCGCTATATATTAGATTATATTATACGGTGACAATATATTTCATCGTCTTTGTATAACTGCTTCACTTGTTATAATTTGGGGTTTTTTCTTTGTCATTTGACTTCTATGGAAAACAGAAATATCATTTGATTAAATTACCGAGCAGGCGTTTTAGGAACATTGACTAACACATTTCTTGGATATGCACACATTTATACATTTGGGGCTTGTGCCGTACATGAATTTTTGAAGCCTATTGTCTTCGTAAGTGAATGTTAATGGTAATATCTTCAAACGAGTGCTGAGAACCACTAACAGGAGACCTATCCATTGCTCGAGGCATATTTCTACATGTCTGGCTTATTGTTTATATGGTTTGTATGCCTGAACTGCTAGACATCTGAGATATGTATTTCATATATTATTAACTGAACGTATATGCTTCGTGTATTATCGATGACACAAATCTCTATTGTATTCGGCTATTATTAAAAAGCAAGCATACTATTATATATACATAGATGGGTATCTATCTTTGTCTCTCTCTCTCTCTCTCTCTCTCTCTCTCTCTCTCTCTCTCTCTCTCTCTCT
>NC_068984.1:36890464-36897426 GCF_001194135.2 Octopus bimaculoides
TCTCTCTCTCTCTCTCTCTCTCTCTCTCTCTCTCTCTCTCTCTCCACACACACACACATATATATATATATATATACATATATGTATATATAATCTTACGGGTATCAATTAGATAATATATCTAATCCGATCAATTAGATAATATGTCTAATCTACTAATCATCTGAGTAGCAACATATCATGCTAAATAAATCACACAAGTGACCCTTTGTAAATTAACAGCAACCATAGTAATTCTCGGATAAGGTAAATACCAGCCGCGGACGTTATTATGAATATTTAATATCCATTATACGCGACAATTATGATAAAAGGAATTGTTATCGCTTATAGCTTAAATGTTATGAACTAGACTTTTATGTTTAAACACATATATCAAGGGTCCGTGCGGTATTTGAGATCAATGCAGGTGATAGATTAAGCTCAAACGATAATAAACATTTGGTGCAAATACAAAGACCATAAATGTGAAACAGGAATTAGATACCTCAACACAAACATTTCTTATTTGGAAATGAATCTGCAACTCATGAGTGTGCAGGAGTGTCCACACCATTTCATTTGTTAATTGCACAATAACGCTTATATATGTATGAACGCTCGCGTCTCTGTGTACGGGTATTGTTAAAAACAAATTTCATGAAATTAACTAGCATTTTTACAAAGTCTGCAGTGTTATATTCATCACTTACGTATGTGTGTACGTGCGTGTGTGTGTGTCTGTGTCTATGTATGTATGTATGTATGTATGTATGTATACATGTAGTACGTACGCTTGTATGTATGTATGTATGTATGTATATTATGTATGTATGCATGTATGTATGTGTGTATGTATGTATGTGTATGTAAGTATGTGTGTATGTATGTGTGTATATATGTGTGTATGTATGTATGTGTGTATGTATGTATGTATGTATGTATGTATGTAGGTCGCTCTTGACCGCTACTGGTACCATATAATCCAGTACAACCTGTTACATGGTCGGGTCGTCGGCGACTAAAATGGCGTTCTTGGTGAGGGAGCGATTTTTAGACACCCTGCTGGACAAAAAATAAGACCCGTCAAAGGGCGGAAGAACTACAGTGTAGTCAACAGCCATTCAACAACGTGTGTTTGTGGATATATGTGTGTGTAGTGTTTGTGTGTGTTGTGAGTGTGTGTATATATATTGTATATAGTGTATTTCATACTGTATGTGTATATACTGTATGTGTATATACTGTATGTGTATATACTGTATGTATTATGTTTTAAACTTTATATATTGTATCTCAATTTTTATTCTTATTTCTACTGAACTGTTTCGCAATTTGTAATTTTCAATTTATTTAATGATAAATAGATAATGGGTGGATGGAGCGCCTTCGTTTACGCAAGCCACGTCGAAGGCAATCTATCTATAAGGTAATTCTGAATTTAAATACTTCACTGCTGTCTTGTAGTTAGCCTTTTATTAGGGAAAACTTGGGAGAAGGACACACTGCTATAAAAGCTGCGACTGCAATTGCACCTAATATCGACTTGCTCTTCTTTTTGGATCATGCTTTGTAGTTTAGAGAGTGAGAATGGTTTCTGATCAAAACTTTTCCTCACTTTAAAAAGCGTCAAGCACAGGTATTGCTGGAGAGGAAAAAGAAATGAAAGTCTTATATGTACGTGGTTAGCCGAAACCTAAAAAGGCCCAACCAAACAGTGGAAGATTATATTGATACTGAAGCACATGGCAAAAAGGACTCTGGAACATTTTGTTCTGTGGTCTGGCCTGGCAGGGCACCACGGCCTGGATCCTGTCGTCATCCTGCAACTGTGAGTAAATTCAGGTTAAGATGCAAGCCCACGAATATAGGATGTTGGAATGTTCGAACTTTACTAGATAATGATTGTCCGAAATCTCATCTGGAGAGAATATCCGCGCTTGTTGCAAAAGATTTACAGCGATAAGATATTGATGTTGTAGCATTAACCGAAACAAGAATTAGTGGAAAAGGGAATTTTGCTAGAGAAATCTGCTGAGTATCATTCATTTAGGAGCGGTAGAGATGAGACTTGCAATAAAAAATCAGGAGTGTGATTTGCAATCAAACCACTCTGGTTTCAAAACTTGAGGAACTACCATGTGGTCATTCTGATCGTTTTATATCTTTAAGACTTCCGTTGAGAAAAGGTCGCTATGCAACATTCATATGTACAAATGCTCCAACTATGAATTTATCACAGGATGATAAACTTGCTTGCCAGCGCGAAAATTGTTCAGGCTTGTGCAGGTAGAGTGGCGTTACCTCCGCTTCAACTAGATATTGCCAACACAGCATTAGTTTTGGCGGGAAACATTAAAGTCCGGTACTTTTTAAACACACCCCGTATTCACTGTCTGACAATCGCGCATGCACGCCCAAAGAGACCTCACAACTTTCTTGCACATATCACATGAAAGGAAGATCATATCAGCAATAGGCTATGTATAGATATCTTAATAGAAAGTTCCTTGGTGACAGTAACGTTGATAATTGTAAACCAAAAACCACACCTCTAACACTCGCTTTGAATGGTATGTAATTTCCATCTAAGAACAGGAAATAACTATCGAATTCCTGATGCACAAAAGGGATAAAGAAGCAGGAAAACGCCGAAATATGATAGCCTATGGAGATGATTTTGTACAGTTAACAGCAAAAATATTACTCATATTATAAGAAGCTGTCCGTAAATGTCATCATAATATTTTCTAATGCGACGAAGATACTGTACAAAGAACTCTGTGGAAGGGATTACTCTGAGACCAAAGATCCAAGAACCTACAATGTAGTTTAACCCATAACCACTCATGATACGGAAAAATAGCAGTGGTATGTCCCCGAGAAATCCCAATAATATGAAAAAAACTATTAAGTCAAACAAAGTGATTTTGGCCAGAGAAGAGTAACTATGATCAGTGAAAAAGAAACACCTACATTGGACTAATAAATGACTAACAAATACTTCCCATGAACAACGAGTTTAGATGTATACCTGTAATTACTGGGTCAGGTGGATATATAAACAGACGTGTCAACATCAATCTTGAGAAATTAGTATTCTCCAAATCAGAAAGGAGACCACCGATACAAACCATCAATGGAGTTGTCAAAGTATTTAAGACTTTCCAATTTTTTAGTATATAAATACATATGTATTTGTCAAGACATTCCACACCGTGTTTGAATACACATAAATAAAAATAACATCCGGATCTGTACATGTACTGATGCAAAATACTTGGACATATACACATACAAACATGCACAACTGCCCTCCTGATGTTTAGATTCCAATGAAAGAGCATTGGTTCAAGGTTGGAAACCGACTCTTTCTTGGCTAAAAATCTAGAAATATAATTAAATATTCCACACACATAAGCATATTACACATTGAACGTACGAATCTAACTCGCTGACTACTAGTTATGCTACTCTACAGTTTGTTAACATTTTGAGTGTAGGCTTTGAGTATATCTTCTTTAAATATATTGGAGTTATTTAACAAGATATTTGATGACAATCCATATGTTTACTGTTTCTTCTCCGTGAAAGGATTGTGTGATCGAAATATACCTTGACAGGCGAGTTAGTTTAGGTAATATTTTCTGTATGCTCAATGAACTAGCAACATTAAACACCGTTATAACATTGATAACGTGAAGGAAGGCAACCAAGGTTTAGCTGAAATTATATAAATATCTATTCATATATAAGAAACACAAACGAGATTAACTGTCACTACACTACACTATCACGAGTTGCTAAACTACTTGGATAACGCACGCAACACATTCTTGAAGAATGAAATGTATCTCTTACATCTATATATATATATATGAGATTAAATTTCAGTCCCAGGACTTCATTAGGAAAAGAAAATAGTTACCACAACAATGGTTTATCCCTGTTAAATCAAAAAATCTTAGACAATGACACGAATTGAAAAATATATTTGGATGAATATCATACATCAAATATTTTATGAACAGCCCTGCATTGGAACAATTCATTTCAAAACCATAATGTGCCTTTTCACAAGGTTCTTTCAATCACCTGGACGTAATTCAACTTTGATAAATGTGACGTACAAGTGAATTGTATACACCTTTTAGTAGGACACCAGTTTATCAGTTATCTTTTCTAAATGGTCTGGTAGCTTTGTACATCTACATGGTAAGATAAAACATTTTAGACAATAAAATCATCACCAAGGAAAAATATCCAAATATCAGATTTTGATTTAAACTCTCGTTAAAAGGTATTATACTTAAAGCTCTATGGTAAATTAAAATATAGAATGTGGTAAGAATTTCACTTAAATAATTTAGGAACAACAAAATTGCAGCAGGCCTGAAGTTTCTGAGGAAGGGATTAGTTGACGGCAGTGCTTTATAGGTATTTCTCTCCCCGACCACTGAAGGGATGAAGAGAAGAAAAAAAAACGTCGGCGAAATTTGAACACAGACCGTAAAGCCAGAATAGATGGCAAACAATTTCCCCGGCGCGGTAATGATTCTGCCAGATCACGGTCTTTAGACGATAGTTTAATAATAGTAAAACGCCAGAAACAAAAAATACACTCACTTCATACATACACATACAAACATCATAATCTGATAAGGTGAGTTGAGTTTAACCGTAGGTACGCTAAGAGCCACCAATGTGAATTAAGCTGCTCTGCATCAAATTTCGAAATCACACGTGATCTGGCTATGCCTGCTGGGGAACTTATCTCCCCTTGTGTGGCGATTGAGTTGTTTTGACGATTATTTCTAGCAATGCTGTACCACTTACTACCCTCTTTCACGTGACATCGATAAATTTGCCTTAAATTGCTAATATATATATATATATATATATATATATATATATTACCACGGGAAAATACGAAAACTACAAGAAGCAGCATATATAATAGGACACAACAAGCTCCTAAGCAGACCGAGTGCAGATATGAACAGCATATTGGAACCGGTATTAAGGAAGGATAGGAGAATATTAGATTTCTAAGCCCTAAAATTCACTCCATAATTGTCCACAGACATATGGCGTAGTGGTTAAGAGCGCCGGCTACTAACCCCAAAATTCCGAGTTCGATTCCAGGCAGTGGAATAATAATAATAATAATGATGATGATAACAATATCGAAAAATACCTTAGGAATGAGAATCCAGGTTCGAAATTTCCCCAAGACACCTGATGAATGCTGGAAGGTATATCAGCCGAAACGTTGTGTTAACAACAAACAAGATGAGGACAAATATCCGTCAATTCTAAATAATGTGAATAATGTACATAATTCCTCATCTCTTAAATATAGACCTGTAATATATATATATATATATATATATATATTATATATATATATATATATATATGTATTCTTTTATTTGTTTCAGTCATTTGACTGCGCCATGCTGGAGAATGGCCTTTAGTGGAACAAATCGACACCAGGTCTTATTCTTTGTAAACCTTGTACTTACCCTATTTTGCCGAACCGCTAAGTTACGGGGACGTAAACATACCAACATCGGTTGTCAAGCGATGGTAGCGGGAGGAATACAGACACACAAACTTATATATGTACACGACAAGCTCCATTCAATTTCCGTCTACCAAATCCACTCACAAATCCTGTCAAAAGCAACCGTCATTAGATTTTTTTCGGCAAAATTGACAAGCGTGACCTTTTGACACTTTGGACATTATCCAATGATCTCGTTCTTGATCCACCCCTATGTCTCCAACAGGTTTTCATGGCTTGAAAAATTCTGTTTGAGATTCTTCCTGATGACATTCTGTCCGTAATACCGTAATCGTAACCTTTCAATGCGGCTAAGTAGCAGGTTGTCGTAAATATTAATATATGACTCTGTGTGTGTGTGTGTGTATGTGTGTGTGTGCGTGGGAGTGCGTGTCTTTGAGTGTGGTCTTTGTATTTGTTTCAGCAGTTTCTTAATATGCAATACTGTTCTAAAATAAATTCTATTGCAAAAATACACTCACACACGGGTACATACACACGCATACACACACACACACACACAGCATCACCATCACTATCTTAGAGCAGAAAGCGAAGACGAAGAAATTAAGGAGAGCCTCATTTCCTCAATAACGTCACAGTCTCTGATGATAGAATTTAGACAACGTAATTAATTAATTTATTATTTTCCTAACTAATTCAATCAATTAATTGAAATAAAATTGAGTTAAATGCAACCAATGCGTGGGATTTCTTTGGCAGCATATTCCTCAGCCTCCAAAGATACATTAAGTGTATATGTGTGCACAGGCACATGTGTACGTGAAACATATGTATGCGGACGTGTCTGTATGTGCCTCTATGTATGCGTGTGTGTGTGTGTGTGTGTGTCCGTGTCGGTGTGTGTGTGTGTACAGGGTCGTTCAAAGGACCCTTTAGCATTAAACCTAACGAGCTATCAATTGATGTCCTCTTAGACAAATTGGGCTTCTAAATGCACTGTTTCTATCCTCATCGCTAAATCTCTCTCACACACTGCATGCCTCCTTACTACAACCTTATAACAAATACCTACTGCATTCACTGACTCTCCCACGACCGCTCAGGAGAGCTAATGTACTGCGATTTCACCCAAAGTGTCCTCCCTACGGACCCCTTGAGGATTTGAGTTAGATATGTGTAGACTGGATTAATGTTATATTGTGACACTTTTAGATCAACGCATCTTTCACCATGTGGTGACATTTTATAAATAAACGAAGATCACACACACACCACACACAAACACATGTATATACGTGTGTCAGTCTTCATGCAACGATACATACACATAGCTAGATAGACATATAATGAGAACGATAAATGCGCGTAGATAGATAGATAGATCATATTCGTAAGTCCATACATACATACATACATACATACATATATATATACATACATACATATATATATA
>NC_068984.1:36898500-36906928 GCF_001194135.2 Octopus bimaculoides
TGTTGGCGGCAGCGGTGGCAAGTGTGATAGTTTTAACCATGGTAAAGAAGGCGTTTGTTACAGAGCGTGATCATCGGTTTTAATGATGCCGGTATTGGTGGTGGCGCTTTCGTGAAGTTCATGCATACTGAGCGCGGTCATTATAATGAAATGTGTGTACTTCTTGATGATGAGGAGGAGGAGGGGTAGAGGGAGGAAGAGGAGGATAAGAGGAACAGGAGTAGGTAGTCGATGAGGATAAATTTGCCGATAATAACAACGATGATAAAACGCTCTTGATATCTGAGATTTTTTCTTTATTTTATCTTTTAGTCATTGTGGAGGGAAGGTAGAATCCATGAGCTTTTAAAGAGACAGGTGAAAGACAAGAAGGTATCCTCAAATCAAGGACCTGGCCAGAATATTTGTAAAAGAATGGAATTAGTAAAATTACACAGGAGATAGTGTTGTCAAACTAGGTAACAAATTATATCAACCATGCAAATAATCCACGGAATTCAAACTCAGAAATAATGAACAACCACACCGCCCAATCACACGCGTAATGTCTTCCACAGAAACATGGCAAGTGCGTCACATGTTGGGATCAGCACTGTTACTGCAAACGCATTGTGGGATATTGTTTTGTTGTAAGAAGAGATTTCCGACTGCCATATTTTCCTAAGTCTGTTGTAATATTTTCAGGTTACTTTATATTTATTCAGTGCCTTCATATGATACATTTTCGTCTATGCCTAGATGCTTGTAACATTCTTTGTGTGGAATGGGGGAGATAGAGAGACCGTTGATGCACAGGTTTTGGGTTTGGGAGAGACTAATTTTCCTCGTTCTATATATAACCAAATAATAACATTTCTTTTGGCCAAATTTCATGCCTATATCAGCTGATAATGTTATTAATTCCAGTTGTTATTTGGCATCGTTCATTCTTTTAGCATAAATCTTCAGGTCGTCTACAAATAAATTATGAGTGACACTGATATTTCTAGCAGTTAAAGATCCAAGCATGTTACCATTTTTTTCTGCAGTAGGAACGATAATGGATTCAGTGCCAAAAGGAAAAGAAGAACAGAAAGACTATCTCACTTTGTAATACCTATACTATTAGAAACGATTATTCTATTCTCAATTATAAGGGTAAGAATAGTTGTACATATCTTTGTGAGTCTCTCTATAGCGGCAATTATGTTAGTAGGTACCTTTGCCAGATGTAGGCACTTCAACAGCCATGAACGAGGGAGAGAGTCGAATGCCTTCTTATAGTCAATCCATACTGTCAAAAGGTTTCTGCGTTGTTTCTTACATCAAACAGTACAACTTTGTTTCTTAAAAGTTGTTTGGCACATCCCCACACTCCCCTCTTTCCACTAGCCTGTTCATCAGTCACAACGTTGTTCGACTAACAATGATCCTGGAGGAAATGGTTGACGCAACTTCTATACTGTTTGTACATAATGTTTAGGCAAGCAATGGGCCTGTCGTTTCCAGCCTTCTCGGTAATTTCATTTTTGGCAACAAGATTTGTTCTTGCTGTAGCAAGCCAATTTGGTATATCACTCTGACCTTCCATATTCTTTTTGAACATACATATCAATTGGTTTCTATAAAATGTGAGCTTCTTGTACCAATATCCAACAATTAGGTCCCTTCCCACTCTGCAGTTTACATGCTGCTATAGCGAAGGTTTCTGCGTAAATTTTGTATGCTTTACTGTTGGTGTTGTTACAGTATTCTCTCTCAATATTATTTAACGATGATGCATTCACATTGAAATCCCTCTTTGTGTTCTAAATGTTTGACCAGAATGATTGTAGATCTTCTTGAGAGAGAGCTTTCTTAATGGTAATATTTTCTTTTTTCATCTTTCTGTATAACACTTGTGGGTTGGAAGCAAACTTGCGATTGATACTGGCTCACTCGCAATTCCGCATGCGATAGAGAAGTTTCTCGCTCGTCGTCCTGGGTTCAAGCTTTAAAGGGATTAGCTTTCCCTCAAGAGCTCGGTGGGAAGAGTTGCCATAAAGTTTCATTAATTTTTGTCTAAGGTAGAGTTGGTGAGGTGTGAACTCATTACTTTTATTGTTGTTGTTAACTATGCAATATGGCGACGCACGTTTTGATGTTTTCTTCAAGTTTTGTTTTCCATCTAGGTTGTTTCCGTTTAGTAATTTCGTTATTTTGTTCACTGCAGATTTCTCCTCGGTGCTCTTTAAGAGTAATAGCATCTGTGTATATAAGAGTAATATTATTCCAGTAATTAACATTACATGATTTCATGTGCTCTCCAGCAACATCGTTGATAACCTTAAACATTAGATCGATCGGATTTTTTGTCACTCTTGTTGGGAATAGTCTGTTTCCCAACAAAAGCCTCGAGAAAGTTGCAAAATCTTTTGCGAATTGTAATTCTAAAATGCTTCTGAGTTGTATGTATTCTGCAGTCTTCGCTACTGAGTCAGCTAAATTTGGAGACACTCGAATTGAGCAATGGCAGCTTGTTTACATTATTTTTTACGCTGCTTCTGGTAGATTTTGACCCATTTTCATTATTTTGAGAGGATCGAGGACCAGTTGATTTGCTTTTCTTACAAAAGATGCTTGTTGCCGGAGCTGTTTCACCGTGAATGTATTTAAGTTGGGATGAGCTTCGTTCCAGTATTGTTTTAACCGCTTCATGTAACTGATTGAAGGGTGAACTCAGGCTTTTTCATAGCACCGAAGTAAATCTCGGTTTAGGTGCTGAGTCCAAGTAAAATTAGAACAGTACTTACGTCTTTTTAAATAAATTACTGGTGAAGTAGTTGTTTTCATCCGTGGTGACGTTGTTAGTTTCATCTGTGATGATGTTAGTCTCAGCTATAATCGCGTTAGCGAAATTCGACGTGGTGTAGATGTATATTTTAAAATCTGTTCAGGATAGCGCTACGATGGTGAGTAACAGGTGTTTCTTTTATTTATTATTGAATAAACTAGTTACCGATTTAGGATGGAGAAGTCAGCTTATTTCTAGAGGAAGGCGTTCAAAACGGACTTTTTAGACGGACCTCTACACCTGCATGTCCGATGTTGACGGTGCCATTATGTGTATGTGTGTATGTATGTATGTATGTATGTATGTATGTATGCATGCATATCCATATGTATATATGTATGTAAGTGTCAATGCTAAACAGGATCGTCCAACCAGCGATTGAAGAAAAACGCCAGTTGCATTTTGACAATTTAGGGCCTTGTCATTGACGTGTACTTGGTAGTCAGATACCTAGACGAAATCTGTCCTCTTCAATATATAGGAGACTGTAAATAATACATTCCCTGATATTGGAATAGCCAATATTTCGCTATTTGCAATATTTGGCTATTTGCAATATTTGGAGGAGCAATATGCCTATACGTATATGGAAGGGGACACATTTCGTTTGAACAGGTGTGTAGCAATTACAAATCATTAACAAGATCCCAAATATGCCAAAATCTATATAGTCTTCTCAGGAATCACTGCCAGGGCGAGTCAGTTGTATTTCTCTGATATATATTGGGTTTTGTTAATACAGCATATCTTCTGAATTGTTTTTCTCTCGGAGGAAAATTCCACGGCAACATACTTTTCATTGGTGTATCTACGTTAAGTATGACTCATAGATGGCTACACTAATTTGAATTCGAACATTTGCTTTACGTTTCGGCCAGAATTTTTCCCACGTAATGCGAAATTGTTTTTTAATTCTATCCTTCTGCGCAATAATAGCTTCGACAATAAATTCAGCGGCTTAGTTCACTTATTCAATGTATGTTCCTCTTACATCGAAATAGCGAGCTTGAACATGAATATTTTGTCAATATTTGAATATCTTTCAAATCATATTACACATATATTATCATTACGGTAATTTAAAATGTTTTTAATTTTTTCTATCGATATTTTCTATCGTGAGCAAAACGGATACAGTCTCACCAACAGGATTCATATATAAACATTGAAAATATAGTTGCAATAATTTTTTCATACATAATATTTTACAATATGTTTGTGTGAACTTGTCCTCAAGGGATAAAGTATATGCAGAATGAAAGACGAAATAATGTGAACACAAACGGCAAATAAATACATTAAAATATACATAGAAATAATTGAATGTGTTTAATAACATTAGAGAGGCGGAAAAACTCATCTCACATTAGATTCTGATTATAAAAATCCTATGAAAATATAACATTTTAACAATATTCGATAAAACTAATGCGGAATGTGTGATACAGAAATAAGAAATAGCAGCAGTAATAATGTAAATAAGGAAAGGTAAATAATGAGAAAACATAAACAAACGGGAAAATAATAACATAAATGTTAACTATTATAATAACATTAACGATGATGTTAATAATAATTATTATTTCTTTATTTAAATATTAACAATGCCATTTGAAAAAACGGAAATTGCTAAAACTGACATATGAAGGATTTTACTAATATAATGGAGATATAGTTGGAGTATGTATGCTTTAAGGGAGCTGCACTAAAGATTCATTTTTGTGTACAACAATATCTTATTTGATAAAACTATTTATTTGGATGATGTATGAAGGAATATTTTTTTAACGTGTTTATATTTCACCAAAATTTCATTTACAGATATCGCAGAATAAATAAAGCATAACTTCCGATTGTTATTGTTACATGTAACGTACGCTTTAATGTGCATAAAACTCCTCGTAAACTACATACATAAATGTGTAGGTTTTCTGCACGAATATATTAACCAAGTGTACTTGTAACAATGGTTATTTTAAAGGATTCACAAGTTTATTCGTATATACTTAGAGGTACAGCAACCACCCACAGTGAGTAGGACTTATCAATAGCTTGTACCATGTTTTTATAAACTACTCTAGATGTTCCAGTAAACGTAAACATACACTCTCGACGTCTTCAAACTCGAAAAATCTGAACATTTGTGATGCGAAAGCTGAAGGAGGGAGAAATTACTTTACGAGCACCTAACATAGTACTCTCTTCCTCAATTTCAGCTGACTGGTCTAGAGCAACGTGAAATGAAGTGCTTTATTTAAGGACGCAACGCGCGTCTGGGGCATTATTTATTATTATTATTATTATTATTATTATTATTATTATTATTATTATTACTATTATTATTATTATTTATTCAGCCGAGGTCGACTTTGCCTTTCATCCTTTCGGGGTCGATAAATTATGTGCCAGTGAAACACTTGGGTCGATGTTATCGACTATACTCCTCCCCAAAATTTCAGACTTTGTGTCTAAGTAGGAAGGATCATCTTTATTATCATTATTATTAATCATTATCATTGAAGTATTGGACTGGCACAAATGTATCAGCGTTGGAAAAAATGCTTTGCAGTATTTGTTCCCGATTTTACAGTCTGAGTTCAAATACAGCCGAGGTCAACTGCGCCCTTCTAGTTTTCGAGGTCGATGAAAGAAATCCCAATCAAATACATTCAAGTTCAATGTATACTATGACCTCAGTATCCTCACCTTTACTTCTACGCTACAGTGAGCCAAAAACAATACAAAAATACACCATCAAATCAAAATAAATCTCTCAACATGCTTTTATACCCCTTTGCTACACAATTACTTTCCCTGTCTACCGGCACCATATTACCCCACATTCACCTGCCTATCAAAAAGACAACCTGCCAAAGTGTATATAAATTCTGAATCAAAATAAATCACATTTCGATGAAGGCGAGCAAACCAAATATCTGAAGTGATTGTCAACTTTTAATTTTAACTTTTTCGCAAAACTTCTTGTTTATGCGCCCGTGCGTGTGTGTGAGTGAGAGTTTTATTGTGTCTTTTTTTTTTTTTTTTTGCAATATAATTTTATACTATTCTGTAAAGTAGTAGAATAAAATTCATAGAATCAGAAAAAACACAAATTACATGAACATTTGTCCACGTTACTGACAATAAAGTCTTTCTCTAGTATTCGATAATGGAACCTGGCTTCGTAGTAAAATATTTGTCTGCACAAAAGATATTGGTTTGCTCCTTACAAAGCCAACCTTCACAAGTTTGAATGAACCATCCCGGTGAGAAATAATTAAACGATGATAGCCAGACTCAAATAGCATCAGCCAACTCTCACTGAAAAATCGGTTTTCATAAAGCGTATATCCAATGAATAGTAATTATGAAGCAAAATATTTTAGGTATGCACTCACTGTCATGGCATTAAGTACATTACACATTAACGTAAATATATCTAAAGTCATGAAACCAGCCTATCTGTTATATTTATCCTAGCTTATTTTACATATGCATAAGTTCTATATAGTGAGGTTAGCAGTTAGGAAATGCAATATCTTATTTGTGTACTGCTATTATTTATTGCTCAACTTGCAAGTGAAGTAAATTATAAATGTGCGTCTGGATTAGCTGCTAAAAATATAACAAATGCCTGTTGATGTTTCAAGGGAATATCATTTCTATGATTGGAACGTGCTTTTAAGTGAACGTAGAATACAAGCGGCAGTATTTGAATCGTATTTTTTTTTTATCTGCATTGCTGTACTTGAGGACACTGAAATTTTGTGAATATCTGAATTATGTCAGTTACAGAATGAGTGTATGTTGCTTTACATTGTTTTTCTTTTGTATTCTGAATATTGTCTCTTATGAAAGAGATATATACAAAAATACGTTATGTACACCAATATGTCAACCACGATACCTTTTGGATTGTAGACAGAATTTATAGCCCGGAAAAAATCTTCATGGTACCATGATATTTCGTACCATTTAGTTCATTGACGGCCATATGAGAGATTATTTTTATTTCAAAAATGTAAAAGAAATTAATAATAAATACCGGGCTGTTATCGCATTTTTTGTCTCCTCAAATTGAAACTGTGAAAACGGGAAAAGTTTGAACCTAACAACATTACAATGACTTGTGTAAGATAGTTCCTTTTTACAATATTTGATGTCTTTACTAGTAGTAGTTATGCTTGATACTGAAAATAATTTGAAATATCGAAACAAATGTGTTATATGTAGGGAGGGACTGAATTGTGCACTTTGTACACTTTCAAAAAGATTTAGGAGACCACCTTAAATATATCAACTATGTATTGAATAGAATCTCATTCTCCGACATATCCAATCGTAATAAAATAATACTTATTTAATCTTAGAATAGTTATATAATAATAATAATAATAATAATAATAATAATAATAATAATAATAATAATAATAATAATAATTAGTATGACACTTGCATTCAAAATTAAGTTAAAAATTCTATTTTCTGATGTAATTATATACAATAATATTCCACTAAAAAGGTGTAGCCGATTATTTCTATCAACGATAGCCCCACAGACATAAACTTACATATTTTCAAGCTGAATGCATTAATTGCATTTATCTCAAAAAGCCTGCAAAGCTCAAGGGCACAGAACCTTGCTTTAAAGGAAACCTTAAGTAACAAAGATATAGGTATCTTAGCCCACATACATACACATGCACGCATATATATGTGTATAAATAAAAATACACACACGCACATGCATACATGCATGCACACATACATACAAATATACATACATACATACACATATACATACATACATACATACATACATACACACTTGATGCCTGTAAACTCGTGTTCGAATATTGCTACCACATGATCGAAAGTCCCAGACATTCAATGTTTGTGCAGTTGTCTATGAGTGTTTGTTGTGATTGCTGGGGTTGTATTGCGTGTATATATGTGTGTGCTTTTCCTTTGAGTGCGTGTAAGTGATTTTTTACTGGGGAAGGGGCATATTGTGTTTGTTTATGTGAACATATGTGTGTATATATGTATGTGTTTTTTTTCTTGGAATGTGTAAGGGTTTGTGCTCGAGTGTGGGGCTATATTGTTTGTGCGTGTGTGTATATGTATGTGCGTGTGTTTGTGTGGGAGGTTTGCATTGTATTTGTGTGTGTTTGTACATCTTTGTGTGTTTGTTGTGGATGTGTACTTGGAGGTATGTTAGAGTGTGTTGAGTTGTAGTCTGTATTTTTGAATAAGAATATTTTCTTTATGTATTCATGTTTGGTCAGTAATGTACTCTGGGCATTGGTACAGTGGGACAACTAGGAATTTGGGGAACTGGTTTTCACTATAGAGATCTAAGAGGCTACTAAGTGGTATCTGTCTTGTGGTGGGGTCCGTCAATTGTTGGTGGTGAACTGTCATCCTATCTGTGAGGGTAAGACTAGCTTGCCCTATATAGCTTTTGTAGCACCCTTCACATTTAATAGCATGGAGTAAATTCTTTGATAATCTTTTTTTTTAAAAAGTAAAACTTGTCAAGTCAATAAACATCTGTGAAAGACCTCTGCATTTCAAACCCTCTTTCCTATATCTATATATCTATCTATCTATATA
>NC_068984.1:36907346-36913219 GCF_001194135.2 Octopus bimaculoides
ATACATACATACATACATAAATACATACATATATATATACATACATACATGCATATAAAATACAGAGTACGATATAAGACAAAACGATCAAGAGTATAAAATCATAAATGACGGAAATAGTTTGATGAAATTTTATTTAACAATAAGAAAATTCTAATGTCACGCCAAATTGTTTCGTAACTTTAAAACAGGTAAACAGTATGTTTTTATATTTAATAATAAATAAGTTACTTAGATGTCTACGTTAATGCAAAATCCAAAGAATCCTAAAAGACAATGCAGAATTTTAGCTACGTAGCTTATATATATATATATATATATATATATAACGCTAAGTATTTTCCTGTTTCCTTTGACATGCATTTGCGTTTATAATGAACCTTAGAAATATCCTTTCCACATTCTTCTTGTTATAATTTCTTCTTCCAATTTTAGATCCAGCGCTTTGACCTAATCATTCTTTTCGCACGCACACTCCTTCATTTACATCATTCTGTTACCTTCATAAGTAAAATGTCCGACATTATCGTGTACATGTCAATGTAACTGAGTTTATTTCTAACCAGACACTTCGCAAGGACTAAGAACCTAAGTCAAGTATCTCAAGCATCAGGACATGGCGAAGTAATATCACTATAATTGCATTTAAATCTGCATCAGAAACTCAGCTACCCTTTCTAGTCTTTAGTTCTTTAGTTTATTATAAACTTAAAATTCTTGCAACGGGATTTGAACATTTACATTGATTGCTATTGTGAACATCAAGTAAGAGTCTGTATCGTATTCCGTATGTCATTTTTTTTTCTTCATTCATCTACCTAAAGAGGTCTTGAAATTCAGAACACGCGATACAGCCTGTTGAGATTTCGCTAACTCAGGCTATATATCAGAATTTCTGTCTCTCCCTCTGTCTCCTTTCTCTTTCTCTCTCTCTATTACTCTATTACTATATATATATACCAAACATACATACGCACATACCTATATATATATATATATATATATATATATATATATATATATATATATATATATATATATATATATATTCATTCGCACACGCGTATACATATATACATATCATATATTTGTTTGCTTGTCGTAAATTCAATAACAGCATTTAAGAAAATAAACAGCGAGATAGCTTTAAGTATTCTTAGAATGGAACATGATATATAGTGTGTATAAATTGATTCAATATCGATATAATATATCAAGATGAATCATCAAATAAAATATATCAAACATGATGATTGGTGAAAGATTCGTTTGATAGATACTGACATTAAATATTTCGTACATTCAGATTTTTTCTGCTTCATTTATCCTATTCTTTCTTCTGCTGTGTTTTTGATTTTGTTTTTGTAACTGTTTCGTCTTATATATATATATGTATTTTCTTGGTTTTGTTCCTTGAAGATCTAGAACAGCAAAGTTGCCTGACATTTGAAGTAAAGATCATTTCGCCGTGGGCTATAAGATTACAGTGAAATAGTATTCATTGTAATAAAAGAGAATCCTCTAGACGAGGAGAAGGCAAAAAAGATTGTTCGTAGCAGTAGATATTGATGAAGATCATTATTTAAGGAGATTTTGCATTATGCTTCAGCAAAATTAAAAACTGATTTCAATGTCACTACGATAGAAATACTTGTTAATACAAGCTTACAAAAAGTAACGTTTAAGCCAAGATTCTTTAAGTAGCCAAAAACAAAAGAAAACCCTCTAACATTATTTGAATATATTCCATTTTCACACGTATAAGTTTTTTTCTCCCGTATTCTTTTCTATTCTAGGCACAAAGTCCGAAATTTTGAGAGAGGTGGGGGGCACTCGATTAGAACGACCTAAGCACGCAACTGGTACTTAATTTGTCGACCTCTAAAGGATGAAAAGCAAAATTGACCTCGGTGGAATTTGAACTCAGAACCTAAAGACAGACGAAATACCAGTAACCATGTCTCCCGGCGTGCTAACGTTTCTGCCAGCTCGCCACCTTTTTTCTCCCCTATTTTTGGGGTTTTATATATATGCATCTATATATGTGCGCGCGTGTATGAGAGTGAGTGAGAGAGTGAGTGAGAGAGAGAGAGAGAGAGTGGGAGTTTAGTGGAGTAAATTTTATCCTTCTTTTTGAATAACAGATCTGTGTGTATGAGACAAAATTCCCCAATATTCCAAACGTATCAGGAATTCTGAATAAAGTAGTCAATCAATACCACAAACCCTAGTACACAATAGCTTTCGGTCCCGAAAGCATGAGAGGCAAAATTGAGCTTAACCCGGTACGAAATGAGAATGTAACGTGTTGAAACATCTACCTAAAGGCAGTTTTCGAAATTTTCTAACGATACGACTTTCTCAGTGTCTTTTTGCTGCAATAAACAATTAAATAACGGTTTCTGTATTAGGCACAAGAAGGTTTTGAAAAGTGATTATGCAATATCGACTGAGCTTGGTAGTTGACTCGTACTTTACGTTATGAAATCCAAAAGAATGACAGGCGAAAATCGATCTCGGAGTAGTTGAAACTCAAAACGTAATGACTGGCGAATTGCAGTTAAGTATGCTGTTCCGTGTGCAAACGATACCGCCAGCTCGCTGCCTTGCTGTGGGAGCTAAGAGGTTTTAATAAATGTACAATGCAACGTAGTTTAGAGGTTGGTCCACCTACGAGCCACTTTGAGCCAGTTGTTTTCCTCCTATTACCTTGAGTAATCCAATGACGTAATAGTGAAATTTGATACACGGGATTTATATGTGTATATATATATATATATATATATATATATACCTCTCCACAACATAACACTTTACACTAAGCACTGAGAAGAACACAAAAAACAACCTACACTTTCGATGACATTCCTGCTAAATGTACGTGGCATCACACATCACTCACTGCCCAAAAATGAAAGATCCCATACATAGAGAGTTTACTTGCCGAAAAGGCACACTGCATCCTTTTCTTTATCCTTACAGTAACTCCACTAAGCAACACTCATATGGATGCCGAGGAAAAAATTAAAAAATTCACCATCATCCGTGCAGATCGCACAGACCGAAATAAAGGAGGAACAGCCATTCTTTTCCATGAAGCCTTTGAAATTGAGGTCAACGGCATATTTTCCAATAGCTACTGTAAATCCATATCATTATTCAACAAGGCCAACGGCATAGCAATGGTAGGTCTCTACGGGCCTCCCTAAGCACCTCTAAAGTGCTTTGAAGAATACCTCAACAAAATCAAGTCCTCCCTTCAAAATACAGTTCGGGAAACATACTAGTAATGGGTGATTTTAACTTCCCTTATGTAAACAGGCCCACAAACATTCTGATGGTAGGCAACTGCACTAAATCAGATAAAATAGCAGCAAAATTATTCTTTAATCTAATGGATGAATTTTTCCTAACACAACTAGTGCTCGAACCAACAACACAGAATAAAACGATCCAGGATCTGATATTAACAAATCTCTCTAGCTCCATTCACAGCCTTTCTGTTGAAAAGACTCCCCTCTCGGACCACGATTCTACAACTTTAATTTCTGGCATATCGAAACCAAATCAGTCAATCCCACACCAGTGCACTTATTCGACAATATAAACTTCCACAAAGCGAACTGGAGAGCAATTACGAAGGATCGGTCCTTTCTTAACTAGCCCTTCACTCTCAGTTCATCTAAGATTGAAACCACATGGTTGCAATTTGAGCGGCTATACATGATCAAAACACGCTCCTACAAAATTCACTAGCATAAACAGAAACAGACTCCATAGGGAGAAAAAAACATTCATCAATAGCATCAAAAGACTTAATAATAATAAAATCAATCAGTTAAAATACTCCAACAAATAGTATCCACATTCAGCAACAATAAAACGGCTTGAGTTGGAAAAGCTTCATTTGCAGCATCATAAAAACCTGCATTGAAAATCAAAGAGCTGCAGAGAATTAATTAGTGGGTAATCAAAAAAATCAAACACAACCCAAACGTGTTCTATTCATATGCAAATAAGCATAGAACCACTGTCTCACCCGTTGGCCCACTGATCGATGATAACGGCTTTCTCCAACTTGATGCTAAGGAAATGGCAGAAGTATTGCAGAAACAATACTGCTCTGTCTCTTGTGATCACACTGAAATCGACACGGAATGTGAATGAAGTCGATCCTTAACATATAATCTTGGATATGAATTTTACTGCTTCAGATATAAAAGCAGCAATAAATGAGATCAAATACTATTCTGTTGTATGCCCTGATATTCCCCTCTAGTCTCCTGAAGGAATCTAGACACCAGTTTTCAGCCCCTCAAGCCAAAATCTGGAGAAATTCTTTAGACTCAATTTATACACCGAAACAGCTCTTATCTCAGTCTGTCATCTCGCATTTCAAACAGGGAAACAGATCTCTCGGAGTCAGCTATCACCCAGTCTCCCATATCATCAAAGTGTTAGAAACGGTGTTGATATTTAAGGATAGCTTGCTTAATGGAGAACCACAATCTCCTAAATTGAAACCAGCATGGCCTTCGATACGACAGGGACTGCCTAACGCAGTTCTTGCAATACATAGATGATGTTCGTATAGACTTGGGATCGGTTCGAAATTTTGATGTCATTTATCTTGAATTCAGTAAAGCGTTGAACTGAGTCGACCACAATCTCCAAATGTCAAAATTGACAAATGTTGGGATCCGTGGTAAACTGCAACACTGGATTGAGTATTTCCTGGTGAACACATGTGATCGGTGGAATCTATTCAACCCCAGCAAAACTCACCAGTGGTTTCCCTCAGGGGACTTTCTTGGGCCCGCTTCTCTTTATAGTCTATATAAACGAACTTTCCAGCATGATAAAACACAACAAAGTAAAAATATTCACTGATGACTCCAAGCTCCAGATAATTATCAACGGGAAGAAGACCGAACTGAACTCCAGTCTGATCTACATGCCGTAAGTCAATGGGCAGATAAAAACAAAATGCATCGAAACGAGGGAAAATTTGAACTGCTTGCAGTTTGGAAGAAAGACTTTGCTAAAATAACCATATTCTCTTCCTTCAGGGAAATCACTCACAGCATTTATTGATATCAGAGACCTAGGGATAATTGTTGACAACAATCTCAGCTCGTGTGCGCACATGAGGGTCGATATAGTTCGGAGGATGAGCTCCTAGATACTAAGAACCTTCTGGTCCAGAGAACAAGGTGTCACGATTCCTCGTTTCTTCAACGAATACCAGATAAGCCACCTATACTTGGACATAACTCTCTCTACAAATGGTTCCTTCTGGAATGGATCAAGATACAATAAAACTTGACTTAAAATGGATTTAGCTAATCCTATTGTGCTATTAAGTTAGACATGTCCTGGACTAATCTTTTGTCTAAACATATCTAAGTTATCTAAGTTTTATATATATATTTGTGGGTGGGGAGTATGCATGTACATATATATATATATATGTGTGTGTGTGTGTGTGTGTGTGTGTGTGTGTATCCATATACATATTTGCATTGAGAACTACTTCCCATCGCCAAGCAGTGTTTCTCACACGCCGATGATGGGTCAATACCAAGAAACTCGGGTCCGTGTGTATCACGTCAGGCTGGAGATGGGAACGATGATAGTCTGTCAATAGCCAGCTGGAGGAGATGTCTTCCTTGGGCTACAAGCAACAGTAGCATCAACCCTTAAGGTTAGACACATTTAGATGTCAAATATTATATATATATATGTATGTGTGTGTGTGTGTGTGTGTGTGTGTGTGTGCGTGTGTGCGTGCGTGTGTGTATGTATATATATATATATATATATATATATATGTATGTATGTATATATATATACACTGCTTTTTACTTGTTTTC
>NC_068984.1:36914063-36915348 GCF_001194135.2 Octopus bimaculoides
AAATACGTAAATTGTTTGTACTCTATTATATATAAAATATGTTGTCTATTGCTATTGATTTTATTATGCATGCTAGCTACCGGTAAGAAAACTTCTCTAAATTTTCTACTCTTATTATTTATTTATATATGTGTGTGTGTGTGTTTGTGTGTGTGTGTGTGCGTGCGTGTGTGTGAAGTATATTTTCCACATAAATGCGGCTAACCACTAAGGGTGAATGCTACTGTAGTTTGTAGCCCCAGGAGAACATCTCCTCCAGCTGCCTATTGACACACTTTCTGTGCCCAGTGGGTATTTGTATGTATGTATGTATGTATGTATGTACGTATATATATGAATCTATGTATATGTGTATGTATATTTTACTTTTCAGTTAAAGTAAGTTAAACAACGTACTCCATCTAATGAGCTACAGATATCATTTAATGTAAACAGTATAAAGAAACGAGCTACTAGTATTTTGTTATTGTGAATACACGTGTCTAGGCTTGTTTTTAAGACGTGCCTTGCGTATTCAAACAATATTTAACCTCTGAGCATATGGTCTGTTCTATTTGACAATCCGGACGCTGATGCATGAGTAATCACGAGAAAAAATCGAGAAGGTTGATGTAAAAGTACGAATACCTGCAGTAAAACAAAGAAAAGAAATACAATTAAAGTTACGTCCCCTTTGACCGTAAAAACAATAGTTAAACTAGTTATTGTAGCTACTTAGTGGGCTAGCCATTTAGGAGGTTTTGAATATCAACTTCACACCGTATACAATCAAGTAGGAATTGTAGAGAAATCCATGCTGTGCATAAGTAAATCTAAGAAATGCTATACATGCGTAACTGAAAGATTGCACATAATTCTTGATCGGAAACTTTCAGCAAATGCAAGCATGTGGAGAAATTTCGATTGGCGAAATGGATGACACCACCGACTCCGGTTTGAACAGTTGTATTGCAGATCTTGTATTTTTCTCCACTGATTTATTCTACTACAACCATTAGTTTAATTATGGCGTTTATGGTCGAAGGGGACGTAACTCCAATTTCCTTTCTTTTCACTTTCCCTTTTCGCCTTTCCACTTTTTGGCATCAAATTTCTCATTTTTGTCATGTGATTTCTCATGTATCACAGTCTTGATTTTCAAATAGAACTCACAATGTGCACAGACACAGAAAGTTGCTTTACGATATAAGACGTGTTGTAAAAATCTGTCAAGAAACCTGTCATCACACCAAGAAACTATCAGTAGCTAGTATTTTTATGCGGCGTACATTAAATTTACATATAT
>NC_068984.1:36915422-36920443 GCF_001194135.2 Octopus bimaculoides
TATATATATATATATATATATATATATATATATGGGTATGTTTGTGTGTGTGTGTGTGTAATATAGCATATAAGGCAATAGAATAAGTACTTGTCTTCAAAATCTTTACTACGTTCGCTGTGAGACATTTTATTGGGTTCAATCTAAAGTGTGAAACCATTAAAGTAGCAAGTGTATACTACAACTACTCCCTTGATAGAGCAATGCCGTACATTCAGAGTTCATATAAATTTAAGTCTTGTATCCATTCTAGAAAGAGAGAAAATACACGATGTAAGACAGTAAGATGTAATTCTGAACTTAATGCAATATAAATATAATCCCAGTAGTAATGATTGCTAATATATATATAGGTGAAGAAGCTGACGGAGAGTGTAGTCGATTAAATCATCTCACGTACTTTAGTGTTACATATTTTCTCTGAGACGGAATGAGAAATAAACCTCAAAATGAAACTAATCTGAGACATCTAATTAATGCAATATTTTTAAGCGACAGCAATTTTGAGTTTCTTCTCTCAAATGATAATAACGTTAAATATATTAATATATTCTGACATAAGTGCAAGGCCAAACATTTCGGCAAAACATTTCGAGTTTTAGAGTGACACCAATGTTTGACATATTTCAGTTCATCGACCCAGAATGATAAAACGTTGAATTAACTACACCAAAATACTTTCAGGCATTTAATGTGGAAACTGAATCTGCACATCACCATTCTAACAGCAAGCAAATGATTAAGGAAATATGCTGGATGGGACACATTTTAAATGGAATTAATTAGGACTAGAACAAGCAGGTATATTTAGGAAATTGTGTATGGTACAAATGAAATGCCAAGGTACAAATGAAATGTGCCCCGTCATAACGTGACTTTGTGTATTGTTGTTCAATCGACTTATGTAATATTTTTAATTATCAGTAAAAGTTCAACAGTTCAGAATTTGTGAATGATAAGTTGTTACATATTCTTACATAAGTTGTTTAGGTTTGCGGTTGTAATTATAAGATTTTTTTTATTATTCTTCGATGAAGAAACGATTTTACACCTCAACAAGATTAATAAGGATTTTGTTTCATGTTGACGGTTTTCTTTAAACAATGTAGTCGAATAATTAATTCAAACTGATTACAAATACTTTTCTTGTTTCTGTATGTGTATGGTTTTCAGTCTGTTCAATGCCTGCATGGACGGGATATTTGGCTGGATGATGGTTCGATCGAGTTGTGGTGTGCTCGTTCGAGAAGCCAGGATCAGTGACCTGGATTTCACTGATGAAGATCTTATTTTTGTTGAGTCTCTGTATGTCTTAAGGAGTAAGGAAGCAAAACCACTTGACCTTAGGATTCCATTACTTGTACGGAACATTTTACTACATGAAGTGACGCCTTAGTTTCATATTTAAATCATATTGATAAGAAGCTATTTAATATCGTTCTTAAAACTCTAACAAACATATTTTATGTCGTTTAACGTATGGGCTTTAGAAAATAATAATTACTTCTGACCTTTCATTAATGAAACTGAAATGGTTTCCGTAGATAAAAATGCGTTTCTCTAAGAAATGAGATTATTTGGGAGCGAGTGCTTTTATACAATAAAATGATAAAGTAACATTAAGTTTTCGATAAATAGTGACCAAAGCACCGTCATGAAAGCATGTTGAATTGTACAAAGGGAAGAACTATACGTGACATTAGTGCCCATAGCACACAAATATTCTCTTATTTATTCGAGTTTATATGCTGTTGGGTCATTAATAATAATGAATTGAATAATTATTGAAAGAGCTGTTTATCCTTCGCAATAAACAATGAAAGGCCATGAAGAATTATTTAAATATATTAGCTCCGTATTATTAAACAATATATGAAACGTTCCTTTATATTAAGCAATTTATGACCCGTTCACTCTACCCAAGAAATCATTGTTTTTCCGAAAGAAAACAGTCGCTTTCTTTTGGCAAAGGAAACCATTATTACTTTCTATTCTTTTTGAAACGGAATTTATGAAATTACTTTTTGAAGCATACATGGACATAATGGTTAAAAGAAGAATAATGTTATAGATCATTCAGTTTTTCCTTGCTTTTCATATCGATGCATTAAGAGGGAGTGATGATGGTGCTTATGGCTGGTACATGATAGTGGATAGTACGAATTATCAATAAGATATATTTTTATGAAATATTCTTCACATAGCGAACTATTCAGAGTATAAAACTTGGCCCCAAAATACATTTTTAAATGTTTTATTTTCTATAGAAACGTCTCATATTTTTTCTCTGAGATATGAAAATGTAATACGGACTGATAATTTCAGCTTGAAATTTGCTACATCAGCTATATATTCTTCTATAGACATTTCCTATAGAGCAGCATTCGTGTCAGTAAAACCCTATCTTGTAATGGAATGACAATGAAAAGCTTTCAGTTTTCTGGATCAATTTGACATATATGATTACTTTCCTATTACTTCTAGATAGTTGTTATAAGTATACTCAAGTGGAATTTCAACCGCTATATCCTCCGACATCATTAATTTTCTCGTACATCGTGTTTGATTGTGATTTATCATATCAATGTAATTTCTGTTATCAAAGAGATTTTCTTTTAGCCTTCCAGCTATTTAACACTCAATATTCTTTTCGTATATTCAGTTAACCGAAAGCAATTTTATCTTTTTATCTTTTTTTAGTTATTGTAGCTCTAGAATCTCATCACAATAAGGTCTTTCTTCAGATTCAGCTCCTAAGAAAAAAAATTTTTCTAACTCGGAAGTAGTTGTCAGAGTTCAAATTCGTTTACGAATTGTAATTTCCAGGAAACCACTGTCTGCTCGAAGAAAGAAAATTACCGGCTGCAAAAGAAATTTTACAGAAACTTTCTATTCGCCGATGCGGATGTCTGGCCTATTTCTGTATATTTATTACAGCTGTTTAGTTACCATGGACATTCTGGGAAATTATCAGATTATTTTCTAATTTTTAGGACATAGAAAATAGGAGTTAATGGGGAAAACTGAAGAAGAAATAGAAACGCAAAACAAATTGGCTTAACAAAACGATTGATAATTTTTGGCGGATTGATAAGCTTAGTGGACGAATTGGTATCTAGAGTTTCTATAAAATGCTACACATGAATGATTGTATTCATACTATGTTATTAATACACTGAAATATTTTTCTTTTATCGTAATCAACTCTTTTCCGAAATTGTGTTAGTAGAAAAAGTTTTCTTACAGAGATAGGAGAATAAATGTAACCAGAAAGGATATAGTGAAAGAGATCGAGATAAAATGAGATATAACTGAGAATGAGTAAGAGTAAAAGATTTAATAAACAATTGATAACTAATGAGATAGCTGATAGCAATTTATAGTCTGTAACATATAAATAACATCTTTAAAGATGAAATAAAACGAAAGTAAGCTGCATAATTCTACACCACATATATTCACCTTCATGGCCTAAGGAAGTGGTGAGATTTCTACAAAGAAACTCATGTGTAAAATATTTTATTCCATCTTCTTAAGAAACGTAGAAAAATATTACTGCTAGCGAGTTAACAGATGGAAAATGAAACATAATTATACAGTGAGCTTTAACACGATTTCTATTTGTTACAGGGTCGTATTTTGTGAAACAAAACTCAGGAAATTCATAATAAATTGATAAAGCGAGAAACGCATAATATTTTCATTTTTAATTGAATTATTACAGGATAGTAATAATCGGTAAAGTGACATAAAAATAAAAAGCACTAATTGTTCTGATTTTTACGTTCTAAACTCAATTTTACTTTTCATCTCCCGAGTTGCCAAAAGAAAGTACTTGGTAAATACTGGGGACCAGTTAATCAACTTACAACACCTTCTCTTAAAACTGCTGGCGTTGTGTCAAAATTAGAAAGGAATTGCTATCAAGGCTGTGAACTGGCTAAATCGTTAGTGCATAAGAGAAAAAGGAAGAATATTCTTGTTCTTTGTGTTCTGAGTTCACATTCCAACGAAGTCAACTTGTCCATCAATAATGGGTCGATAAAATACATTACTAGTCATGCACTGAAGTCAGTGGCATCAACTACTACCTCTCTCTTCAAAAGTGATAGCTTGTTCCTAAATCAGAAACTGTAAGGTAGTGAGGTGGCAGAATCTTTAAAGTATCGGAAAAAATACCTTGCGATATTTGTTCTGGTACTTTACATTCTGTTGTACAATCTCACTGAGGTTAACACCGCCGTTCTTCACTCCAGCTGTCGATGAAATAAATTACTCTCTAAGTTGTTTTATCGATGATATCGACTTATTTCTTACCATCTAAATTCTTGGTCTTGTGCCTAAAATAGGAAATAATATTACTACTGTTGTTTTTGTTGCTTTATTCTTTCAGATGAGGCTTCTTGCAAGATTGCTTAATGTTTTAAATTGTAACTGAATTTTTATTTTGATTTCATTTTGCGCTGGCATTGATAGTGAACATTTTGAAAGGGTTATACAAGTAGGTCGTGTTTTTAAAAATAATTCCATTTTTTATAAATTTTAGCATAACACTTCAAATCAATATTGGTTTCCTGTTATACGGAAATTGTTTGCAGAAAAAATTACATTGAACACAGTTAAATAGTTACTAAACGGAAAAAGGAATATAAAACAAATACCAAAGCGCACTCAAATTACAAGAAAATAGAAAAAATAGTACTAATACAAAGTATTTAACAGAAACAAAAACAGTATACATACACAATCTTTTACAGAGGTGTGCAAATGGAGGAGAGTACTATAATTTTGCCTTTCCAAGAACCAAGGATTTTTTCTTGTCACATTCAAGACACAATCATAAAACTCTCTTGCTGACACGTTAAGTGAAATCGAGAGAGAGAATTTATGTGGCACCACTGCATGATTTTCGAAATAGAGGACGGAGAGAAAGTGCAAGCTTTAATATTAAGAGACGTATATCCTTAAAAATTAGTCGCACAATATTTCAAAAGAAGAAACACAACGCACGCAACCAGAAG
>NC_068984.1:36921022-36926985 GCF_001194135.2 Octopus bimaculoides
CTGTACTAAAATTATTATTATTATTATTATTATCATTATTACTGCCTTTGCACAGATTTTAACGCTTGAGATGTACTACAGTGTCAGCTGTTCACTACCAGTGAACTAAGGTAACAACTCTTATTTTTCGAGCGTCATCCTGAGTATTCGAGGGGTTCCAAGCAGTGCTGTTTTATGCAAGTACTCCACCCTTATTGCAGCCCCTATTTGTTCCACGTATTTCTCGAGATTTTTGCTCACTTTTCCCAGAGCTCCGACAATTACTAGTAATACTGCTACTTTTTTCATCGACCACAATTGCTTAATTTCCAAGGTAACCTGTCATAGCTCTCTCGACTTTTCTTTCTTCCTTATTGCATGCCTTGTTGTCAGCTGGGCATGCTTTGTCTATGATCCAGCATAGTTTGTTTTCTTTCTCAAGACTATGTCTGGTTTCCTATTCTCTATCTAATGATCGCACTAAATCATAAAATCCCATAGGATATTTGCATTTCTATTTTGGACGATGCCATCAAGTTTGTGGACGTACCAATGTTTTCTCTCTCAAGTCCATACATGTTGCAAAGTGTGCAATGAGCAAACCTGGCTATATTGTCGTGGCGTCTCTTATATACTTTCTGGGATAATGGCATACATTGGCTGGTAATATACCATACAGTTTCACCGTTCTGTCCACAAATTCTGCACTTATCACTTTCTGTCGTGTTGTATAATCTGTATTTTATTTGATTCTGTGATGTTGTTTGTTCTGATGTATTTCAGAATTCCATTGACATTTTTCGTTCTTGGTTCAATTTCCATCGATCATCCTTTTTAAGCTTGCAAAAAATGTCGCTATCGTTCTTCTGTAGTCTTACCTTTATTCTGTCGTAGATTGCCTTTTCTTCAGCTGTCATGTCGCCATTAGTTTTATTGTCTTCTTTTAAATCATCTATATGTCTCTCATCAAGTAAACTACCACTGCTCGTTTCCTGTGCTATGAAATTACTCTTATTAATAAGAACTGTATTTTCATTGTTATCTCTGCTGCTATTTTCCATGATCCGTCTTTTGGTAGCTTCGAGTTCTACTTCTGTTAACCAACAATTTTTTACTTATTGCTCTAGCTTGATCACATTGTCTTTGTTCCATGAGTTAAAACAATCCATTTTCTCTCCAATGATCATATATACGTTGTCGGTAACCCTAATTTGAACACCATCTTATCTACCGGGCTGCTCATGTAGTAACACTCCATGACCACAGCATTAATTTGTTTGCTCCATCTACGCCGTATGTGGTGGCCCCTTTCCGGATAGCGACAGGCTGGAGCCAGACCAGAATATCTGAGCCTACCGGGTGTAACACTGTCACTATCATTTCATATCTATTTCTTTGATAAAGCCATGTACTCTCTGTAGTAGTGTTTCCAACTCTTTATAATTTGTAGCGCATAGTTTGAGGTTATCCATATATAAAAAGTGGCTGATTGTTTTGCCGTAACATTTGTATCCACACCCAGTTCTATTTAGCATGTCAGATAAAGGTGTCAGTGACAAGCAGAAGAGGAGTGAGAGAGCGTGTCTCCCTGGAATATTCCTCTTCTAATGGGGATGGTTTTGGTTTTCACGAGTCCCTCTTTTGTTTGGAGCTGTAGCACTGTCTGCCATTTATTCATAGAGTGTCTTATGCATTTTATAATTATTGGTGCTACCTTGTTTATGGCTAGTGTTTCGAGGATCCAAGTGTGGGAAACACTATCAAAAGCCTTTCGGTAGTCGATCCAGGCCATACTGAGGCCTTTCTTCTTTCTGCGGTTGTCTTCACTTATGGCTTTATTGATCATTAATTGATCTTTACAGCCGTATGAGCCCTTGCAAGATCCCTTCTGCTCTTCTGGAAACAGGTTGTTATTTTCCAGGTGCTTACTCAATCTCTGCGATATTATTGCAGTAAAGGCTTTGTAGATTGTAGGGAGACAGGTTATAGGTCTGTAGTTTTGTGGTTTCTCCGTTTCCGTGCATTTGGGAATTAAGATGGTTTTCCCTTTCGGGAGCCATTCAGGCATTGTCTCTGGCTCTGCTAGTATGTTATTAAAGTTTTCAGCCAGCTTTCTGTGCATTCCTGTCAGGGATTTTAACCAGAAGTTGGGGATCTTTAAGTGCCCAGGTTCCTTCCATTTGCTTAGTCTTTACAGTGCCTGGATGACCTTTTCAGTTGCTATAGGGATCCAGATTTGCTCAGGTGCTTTATTATTATTATTATTATTATTATTATTATTATTATTATTATTATTATTATCATTATTATTATTATTATTATTATTATCATAGGTGAGCAGGCAGATTTGTTCCATGTCTGGCAAAAGGTTTAGCGGCATTTCGCCTGTCTTAATTTTCTGAGTTCAAATACTGCCGAGTTCGACTTTACCTTTCATCACTGGGAGTCGATAAAATAATTACCACTCGAGAACTGGGGTCGATATAGTCGACTTACCCCCTGCTCCGAATTATGCCAAAATATATCAATATTATTATTATGACTGTTGTGGTTTAGGCTGTGAGCTGGCATAATCGTTACCGTATCAGACAAAACACTGACTGACATTTCTTTCGGCTTCTTACGTTCTGAGTTCAAATACTGTCAAAATAAACTTTGTCTTTCTTCTAGCAAAATAGAAATCATCACCAATTGTGTATGTCAGAGTAATCACCCATATACTCAATCAAGAGGCCATGTTCGAAACCAGTATTATTATATTTGCACTACCACAAAGTCTAGTGGAAGCACATGGCTTAGTGCTTAGAATAGCGGACTCGCAGTCGAGGGATCGCGGGTTCGAATCTCAGACCGGGTGATATGCGTGTTTATGAGAAAAAACACCCATGCTCCACGCGGCTCCGGCAGAAGATAATGGCGAACTTCTGCTGACTCTTTCGCCACAACTTTCTCTCACTCTTTCCTCCAGCATATAGCAGCTCACCTGCGAGAGACCGACGGCCTCTCCAAGTGGGGAACTTATACGACAATGAAACCGGGAGACCGGCCCTTATGACCCAGGCATGGCTTGAGAAGGAACAATCCGAAAGTCTGCCGGTTAGTAAAATTGTTAACGAGTCGCACAAAAGAAAAAAACGCGTGACTGTATTTCTTCCAGATCTTACGCTCTGAGTTCAAATTCCACCGAAGTTATCTCTCCTTTAATTCTCTCGGAATCGATAAAATAAGTGGAAGTTGAACATAGGGTCGATATAATTGATCTATCCCTTCCCTTAAAATTGCAGATCACATTCCAAAATTTAAAACCATTATAATAATACAGACGTTAATCTTTTATATCCTGAATTAATCCTTGAAATTAAGAAGTAATGGTATCAACGCCCAAGAAAATAAATACGAGTGAAGATGCGAATTTGCCAATGTTGACTACAGAGCTCCCATATGAACCCTTTACCTTTTGTTTCAGTTAAAACTGAGGATTATTTTAATTGAAGGTGAGATTGTGTGACAATTTCTACACGGTAATGAGTTACGAATTGAGATCAAGGCCAAAAAAGGCAATTTTCTTTTACATTCCTCCATTCTCAAGAAAATATGTATCTATGACGTTCTAAGATAAATTTAAATGAAGAATGCACCCTTCCAAAAATTCTCACTAAATTCTTTTCCAGAAATCAATATTAGTTAGTCAGTCAGTCAGCCAGTCAGTCAGTAGTGGCAGCGGCAGCAGCAGCAGCAGCAGCAGCAGCAGTAGTAGTAGTAGTAGTAGTAGTAGTGGTGGTGGTGGTGCTGCTGCTGCTGCTGCTACTACCGCCGCTGCTGCTGCTGCCGCCGCTGCTGATGCTTGTGGTTGTGCTGGTGGTGTTTTTGGTGGTTTTAATGTTGTATTTGCATTAGTATTAGATCATTGGCTCCATATTAGAAAACGAAAATGATGCATATTTCCCTGAGGTATAAAAATTTCAAACAGTACTTTTTAGAAGGTTCAGCAAATGCAAATTTTGCATGGTGTTAATGCATGCTTTAATTTTTTATTTTTTTAAGCTGCAATGGATACTTGTTACGAACTGATTATAGAGCGCCTAGGAGATGTGAGATAATATCCGAGAAATTAACATTTTAAAAAATATTTCTTTGGGTTACTGTGACCTCCAAATATAGCAATCTCGTTTATAAACATTTATTTGTTTCATCCGCCATATTAGGTCCTTTGCATTCGATTATTTGGTCCCACTTGATGTTAAAAACCGATAAAATTGTTGCATTGTTATTTTACAACCCTTTCATGCTAGATCACTTTGCAGAATTTTGAACTTCACATTTTCGTCAAACAGGTCAGTGGTATTTGAATAAAACTGCATTATGGCAGCATCTTTGCAGCCACAAACCATATAGGTTACAGTTTTCCGTGACAAGTCGAAATTGGTAACAGTTTCTGAAGTGTTATATGTCTTACTTCTATGACCCTCTATGGCTTGTTTGTTCTTCGGAATCAACCAGATTAAGAGTTTCTCTTCTGGTAAAAGAGAGATGCGTGTCCTTCATACACTCCACTGGGAGGTCCTTTGTATCTCTCAACATGTTACTACTTGATCATTAACTATGGCAGTGTGCTTCGATGTTTCACGACAATCTCTTTCAGTTTTCATTTTTTAACAATTTTCCTCATTACATTATCGTCATATTCAAATTATCCTCTGTTGTGTTTTCTATGGCTTAAGTACATCTCACTTTGAATTATGGTATAAGTCTTTAGAATAATGATTCAGACATGACCAATTCGGAGTTTGTGAATCAGTATTTTATAAACATGATACAGACTAGTTTTATGACCATTATGTTTACATATATAGAGCTGAAAGCTTCATATTTTGAAATTAAACTTCATGATGTTTTTTCGTTGTTTATATTCTTATAATATGCATATTATTTCGCTTTTGCTCTCTGTTTTTATTCTTGAAATATTCTAAGTGATTTTAATATGTATCTCCTTAAATTAGCTAATCCAAAGAAAGTTCTACCTCAATTATATCAGTGTGTAACATAAATATAACAAACATAGCGAGGGACATTCCAGTTGAATTAGAACAGTCACAAAGAGCGAAAGAAGACATGCACCCAACACCAGAGCTGAAGACACCTCCGAAAGGAGGGGCCCCGCCACGTCAAAACGGTAGAGGAGTAGGGGCCGAAACCGGACGTGGTTCCTCCTGATGATGTCTTGAGCAAACTGGATCCTATAAAGGAGCTGTTGTGATAGCAGACCACGAAATATGGTTGAAATTCCCTCGGCCGAAGTCTCGTTCTCGTGGATGAGCATTTTGGGAAAATACACATGTAGTACAGATACATAACTTTCAGGTCTATTTATGACAGTTATATATCAAGAACCTTTACAAATAATGATTATCATTATTTGTATAGTATATTCATTTCTGATGCAAGTTTTCATACTTTTTTATGTAAATATCCTCGACTGATAAAGATTTTGTTTATTATTTTATCATGTTTTGTTTCAAGATAAATGTGTCTGGCAGCGATTCTATTTAGCTACGTTATTGTATTCACACGTAGTCACCAGTCACCGATTAATACGAACATTAAAATTACATAACTTATCTTAGGCAAAGAGCAATAAAACTGAGAAAAAATAAGGTAATAAATATATAAGTACGTGCGTATGTGTATGTGTGCGTAACTGTGTGCCAGTGTGCGTATGTTTATTTGTTTTCCTATCACTGTTTTGAAACTAGTAATTATACATCTGTAAATCTGTGGACAAGCTATTGTTTAGGTTTCTTTCTTTCTTTGCTACCTGTCTGTATCACAATAGTTTTCATCGGGAATTTGTCATTTCATTCATCTTTTTGTAGAGCGGCATAAGGTTGACAAAGACGTTAATCTCCAGAGTTTAGATTTGAATTGTATGAGAGACTAACAACTGCCTTTTGAAGAAGAATATCCCTCTGAAACTGCCTAAGAGA
>NC_068984.1:36928787-36930873 GCF_001194135.2 Octopus bimaculoides
ATATATATGATGTAGCTTCCCTCATGTAATAACAAAGATTACGAAACAGTGTCAAGTACTGGAGTAAACATTTATTCTCTCACTCTACTTCTTTTACTTCGTCAAGCTTTGTACATATTCTCTACCAGTACGATTCAGAATGGGTTTTCAGAATGATGGCCAGTTTACATCCGAACTGTAACCGCGGTCTCTCTCTCGAAATTGACAGCCGTGCATCAGCGTACTGAGAACTCTGTCGAAAAGGTAATATTTCCTGTAACTAATGGCCATATCATGCAGGATTCACTATAAACCATTGGGTGTGAACAACCATTCCGAAGCGAGCACAATATCTTCTTTTGAGCCAGTGAAAACTTCGAAAACGGTTGTACATGGAATTATATCCGAAGGATATTATCAAAGTGGCAATATGAATCTGGAGAACTCACCAGAATACGCCTCAAAGGTCTAAGAGACGTAAGTCTCACAGAGATTCTCCAATGATAGTAACGAGTATATATATATATATGCATATTATATCCACTCACATGCGCACATCTCTGAGTGCTCTTGATGTGTGTAACATGCTTGTACGTTATTATAAATATAGTTTGTTTCTCAGTTAAACTCACTCGTTCTTGGTTAAATTGACTTAGTTATTCCATACATCTAGTTACGAGATAGTGGTCCCTTTTTCGTTTCATATTCATATTCAGATTGGTACTGCATGTCAGAATTTATCTTTAAAGAGTCGAGGGACCAATACTTCAATTCTATTTCATGAATCATAATTTCTATATATGAATGGAGTTATATGCATGTGATCGTGTTGGCCTCCGTTTATGTTTACATGGCCTCTGTTTATGTTTATGTGTATATATGTACTTGTTGGTGTACGTATATGTGTATATGAATGCATGTAGACCTTTATGTAAGTATTTGATTGTGAGCGTGTTTGTGTGTGAAGGAATGTGCGTATTTATATGGGTATAATATTATATGTGTTAATTCATTCCATTATGTAAGTTCAATTTCACTGACATGATGCTTGGCACTAAAATTAATAGAATCCCTCAAGCAGTGAAACCGTAAGCATTGAAACAGCACTGAACCGATCGCTTATGTTAAGCAAATATAAGAAAACAGATAAAGAAGACTTGGGGAAAATATTCATGTTCTTATATATCTCTTTGATTTGTTACCATCTCAAACGTTTACAAGATTTAGTTTGCAAGTCTTTTGAATAGAATCCAAACCAATCATAGTCATACTATAAAACGAAGAAAATGCAGAAAAGCTTCTAGCAAAATAAATTGCTGTTATTACTTTTTACTTTGCACACTATATACATAAGATTATTCTCAAATGTTTCTGCTCCCAATTGAGTAATTGAAACCTAAGTTTTATTGACTTTCTGATTTATTAGAATGGAAGTATCACTGGGACCTTCGAACCAACCAAGTGAGAAATAAAAAAAAAATAGAATTTACATGAACACTCAGAGTGCAACATTTTAATTATCCCCTAGCGACTATTAAACGTAATGATTCTAATTTAACTACAAAAATATTACTTCGATCAATTATTTATACTATGTGTATTTATAAAGGAGGCAGAGGAGAGTTAGAAATACTAGATTGCTGGAATAAATACTCTTACGGTATACTGTTCTCTTAGCCTATGTTAAGAGTTCAATTCCCGACAAAGATAAGATATGTGACATTCCTCCGTGTCAGGGAGATTAATAGTTGTATGCTCCGGATTAGTCAGTCGACTAAACAATTCTGAAACTGAGTCGCCTCCTGCCTATGAAAATAATCATTAATGGAATGTAATGGGATGAAAATAAATAGAAGACTAAATAATTTAACTACCTCCCCTCTTGTTTGTAATTTCCAGAGTTACCTAGATACTTTCAATTCCAGTCACCCACCTCTGTGTACACATATTCCAGTCATGTACCAAGCCCATACCATTATACGTGGGCTATACACAATGCTTAATGAGTTGTTAGCAATTAAAGATTGCATTGATTTACAGTAGGAGAAACTCTCTCTCAGATTATATATGTATATATATATATATATATATATATATATATATATAT
>NC_068984.1:36931256-36934346 GCF_001194135.2 Octopus bimaculoides
TCCCTTCTTCAGCGTACGACAATCGCCGACACCAAAAAGATTTTATAACATTTTTATAACATTTTTCTGACATAATTTAAATATATATTTTAACCATGTAACACAAGCCTTCTGTAGTTTTTTCACTCTTATTATCTTTTATATATATATATATATAATGTATGTGTGTGTTTTGTGTGTTTGGGTATTTTATTTTCTCTTCTCTTACTTTAAATCGGATTATATTTTCCAATGCGTTTATTTCTAAGTAATTTTAGAAGATTAGCATTTTAACTACTGTTTACAGCAAGTCGACCGACTAAATACCACCACCCAGTTTAAGAAAATTGTCTACGAAAGAAGAATTCTCTCAATGTCCTTGTCTTCTTCATCCTAACTCTTAACAGTTTCGATTTTATAGTTTGAGATATATGAAGTCTGGTGAATCGGTGGTTTTTAGGGACTGTGTGAGTTTTGACGTAGTTTATGAGAGTTGGGTTATAGCAGAGTCAGTTTCGCACGCATACGAGGGCTGATCAATAAGTATCCGGACTGTTGCAATAGTAACAAAGCTAAAGCACGCAGACTAAATCTGTTTGGCAATGATTGACCTTGAACTCTGCTGTGCAGGCGCACTAAGTTTTAACGTTCTAGCTCATTTCTGCTGTTTACTGTCATGCTTGTCTGTAGCGTGTGATCGTCGCATTGACCATGACAGAGAAAGTTGTTATGGCAATACCTGCTCAGACGTCTACGTAAAGTTACAGAAAGTTTATAGAGAGGGGTGTATCAGCCGCACAGAAGTGTACGAGAGTTTCAGATATTTCCAATATGGCCGAAAAATGTCGATATTGACGAACTTTTTATATGATTTCTTCTTCCTAACGTACACAGGTTATCATATCTAGCTAACAGAACTCTACGTTTGTGGGGGAAATGTATCTTTATGCTCAACATGGTTAATTAGTCCCTGAAGCTCTGTTCTGTCTAATTCAAATCAAAGCCTGTTGTGGAGTACTTCAATAGGGTATATACTGTCTCGAGCCCTAGAATTCATATGACCACTTACCCGGATAACAGGATGTATAAATGAAACGACGCACTGCCTGGTCTTCTAATCGAAACCACGATCTCATGTGCAACACTTTAAACACTAGGTCAGGTGCGTTCCACAGTATATTTTATTATATGTAACGTTATGAACTAAATTATACAGAAACTAATGCAAATGTATAGAAAAATTAATAAATGCACTATAATTTTAGACCTATACATACATACATTCATACATACATACATACATGTTTGTAAGTATATCTATGTATACCTGTGGAAAACGTGCTCCAGCAAAAATTCTCTTTTAGTGTTATACATTGTGCATTGGGATACATACAAACATGCTACCCAATTATTTATGGAATTGGCAGTTTCAGGATTTTAGGAGAAGCTGTATTACTTGGATACTGATTCAAATAATACTATGATGTTTTGAGCGCTATTCTAGTAACCAGTACTAACATTTTATTTCAATCGTGTTAGTAATCGCAATAACCGCTGAGTTAAGCTTTGGATAATTGGAATCCATACCGAACATTCTATAATGTCCATTTGTTGTGAAACCTACATTGTAGAGTTGAATTCTCATTAATCAGAAAATACAAACCCGTTTTGATATAACACTGATGCTATTTTAATTCGCTTTTCTCACTAATTATTCTCAGAATAATACGAGCACAAGGCAACCAAATGTAACTCAAATCTAAATAAGTAGCTCAGAGACTTTGCATCATTTATCTGATTTTGTTAAAAAGAGAATTGTTACAGCGGACAATTGAAGTGTTTACAATATGAGGTTAAATGATTCTCTGTTTTGTTCAAATACCCTATAGTCGGTTTTTATTCTCACAGGAGCCGATAAGAAGAATTTATACAAGGTTTTATTTAAAGTATCACCAAGTAGCGAAACGCAAAAAATAAATAATTATTTTCCTTTGTAAGTTTTACAAATACAGTAAATTGGAGAGAAGCTTTAGAAGAGTTCTAGACCTGTTTTCAATTGGATTCAACTCAATTGACTTTTTACGTTGCCAATGGTTTATTGAAAATCATGAACTTCACAGCTCGCGTCACGTTATTTGTGGTTAGTAGGAACAAAAAGAATGGCTTTTTTCGTAGGATAAAACTAATATCCCAATGGCCAAAACATAAAAAGAATTGTAATTTAGCTCTAAGTTCGTCCCCATGAGGTTGATTTATTTACAGACACATTCATGCCAACAACCATCTATTCACTTTCAAATCCATGCTTCGATAATAAGTTGTGTTAGGGGGAGCGGGAAATAAATGGTATTTTTATCAGTCTAAACGAAAATACAGAGGGTATCTGAAAGGCTTGATAATCTGAATTATTCCATTTTTTTTTTTGTCAGACCGGCGAGATTAGGGACCTCTAGAAACATTCTATCAATGACTGTAAGTACGTTGTGTGTATGTGTTTGTGATTAATACTCCTATATTTGTTTATGCTGTTCATATACTTGCTACTGGCCACTAAGTTACTTCTGTTGACTCATTCTTGTTTAAAGTATGCAAATTCCTTAAGTCACAGACGTGTTCTATTCTTTTAATTTTTTTGCGTAAGTCTGACTCTCTTGATTTCTGAAGACAAGTTTGGACAATTGTGCTGATGACGGGTAATTAACCGGAAATGCATATCTGCGATTGTCCTCTTATCTCCAAGATATACACCTCTTCTTAAGATTATCCCCCTTTTTCAAGTGTAGCTGGTCTTAATTGCTAGTTGGTAATTATAATGCATCCTTTAGGAGCGAAGATAATTTTAATATGTCAAGAGAATGCTGTACGGTTCCCAGCTCTTTCTCTCTCAGGAAAGGAAAGAAAAGTAAGAGGATTTCACGTTTCGAGCGGTGCTCTTCAGCAGAAATATAGAAAAAGTCCAAAGATGAGACGACTGAGAAAGAAAATCGCCAACGATGCACACGTGGGGACATATTGAAATGGCCGGAAGGGAATGGGTGAAGAAAAAGTTCTTTGTAAGACAGGAGAGTGCAAGAGAAGGAGGTATATATATATATATATATATATATATGT
>NC_068984.1:36934418-36936260 GCF_001194135.2 Octopus bimaculoides
ATATATATATATATATATATATATATATATATATACATATATATATACCTCTCCAAGAAGAGTTTCCACCTGCCCACACCGAATTTAGTCTTCTTTAAAAGATGTTTTCCAAGAAAGCTGCAAGAAATAGAACACTGACCAAATTTTTGTTCTATTCAAAACTATGAATGATATGTCTGATGAATTAGAAGCAAGTTCAGAAACAATTCACCGCCAACGAAATAATTTTTTTGGCCTCAAAATATCAAAGGAATTATACTTAAATTCTTTCAAAACATTCTATCTATTCCCCCTGATTCCATTCTTCTCCACCTACTCAATCTTCTTTCTGTAAACGTCTTATGGTTTTTCTCCTGGTTCTTTGAATAATTGCCCTTTGTACGTTTTTTCAAACTAATACAATTTTTAAGTGTGTAAAGCAAACCCGGCCACCACTTTATATATCCAATAGATTCCGACTACCACAGAGAAAAACCTTCCGTGCACTGAAGGACTCTCCCATGTAAATGAAACAAGGAGAAGGCATAAATAATTTTGTGGATGCCATCTTCCGATTACACTTCAAAGTTATTATCAATAATATTATTTATTAATATTTAGAGCGGCAAGCTGATAGAATCGCTAGCGGCCTTTCGTCCATCTTTACGATCTGTGTTCAAATTCCGCCGTGGTTGATTTTGCCTTTCATCCTTTCGGGGTCGATAAAATAAATACCCGTTGATCAGAAGGGCCGATGTACTTGACTCACCCCACGCACGAAATTTCTGGTCTTGCGCCGAAATTGGAAACCATTGTTTAGCAATAATTAAAGTACATCCTTGTTCGGTTGTTGATGCACCATATATTACTTTCAAATAAACACAAAGTCGAATACATTAATAAATGCAACCTCCTCTAGATTTGAACTAAGACAGTCAATATAAAATGTCGTAACTAAATAACACATCATAAAATTAGCACTCAGCGTTACAAATGAAGATTGCCGATTAAGCATTTACAAATGCCATGTATTTGTCTTAACGTGTTTCTCTGCGAGCGTGCATATGTGTATATATATATATACACAAGTGTGCATTTGACTGTGTGTACGAGTGTTTGTACACTTATGTATGTGCATGTGCATCTTTTTCTTTCTGTTATTCTTATGTACTGACAGACATATTATTATTCTATCACAAAATCTGTCTCGTATTTTCTATGATTTAACAATATATCTTTAAAATGCTTCCACATAATTTTCTTTATTTTGTTCTGCTTATTTTGAACAATTTGTGTTGTTTTTGCATAAAATATCTTTTTTGTTGATTGTAGTTTCATTTCTATCATATTTATTATTTTATACGTAATTGGTTTCAAACTGAATTATTTTATTTTCTTCTTTGCCTTACCACATCATGGCGTAATTTAGTATTTCTGGTGACTCGTAAGATATTCTTAACTTGTTATGCATCAATGAACTCTGTAGGAGACCAAAAGTTATAGTAACGAAACTGTTCAACTGTAAAGAAGAAATGGAGTAGAATGCCGAGTTTAAATAAACATGGTAAAGAATTATTGCAAAATAAAAAAAAGAAAATTGAAAATAGAAAATAAAAAAATTAAATCAGGAAATGGCGCCGTCTCTCACTTGCAGTTTGTAACTGTAATTTACTTCGAGATGTTGATTAGCAATGATATTGATGTAAACAGGAATAGGGAACATAGGCTAAGATAACTATCTTCAAAGGATAATTTGTACTTTGCAACAGGGAATGAATGCATATATATGCATGTGTGTCTACCCTTGTATAGTTAGGAAAACAGAGCCATTTGTATGCGCCCGCGTGTTTGTATGGTTGCATA
>NC_068984.1:36936343-36937148 GCF_001194135.2 Octopus bimaculoides
GAGAGAGAGAGAGAGAGAGAGAGAGAGAGAGAGAGCATTCATAAAAAGAGCAAGGGGAAACAATTTTTAAGACCACTCGAGGGGGTAAAAATAGCAATGAAATCGACAAATCATGACCTGCAGGTTTTGTAAAATTACAGTTAGGGTAATGTTAGTCCTTGGTTTCATGTGCCGAAGAGAAAAGAGGAGAGAGTTGTGGCTGGAATGCCTTCAATTTGTAGTATGAGAGATTATCTGTGCTAAACAACACCAACGCCGACATTCGTAATCGGCAACACGCAAAAGATGATTTGATAGTCACACTGACATTACGTCTGAATAGAGAGACAAATATAAAGAGAAGCCGAAAAGTAGATCTGCCAGTCAAAGAGTTAAAGAAAAGCACAATACTGGGTAGGAGTCTGTGATCCATTTTTGCATATCATTACTTATTCATTACTCACTTGGAAATTTATGTAATTGTCTTAAATAAAGTACAAGTTTATGGATCATCATCATCATCATCATCATCATCATCATCATCATGTGTGTGGGTGTACACGTGGGTGTGTCTGTGTGTGTAATTCAAATTGTAAGACAGAGACATACTTTAACACATCATTAAAGAGGTGTAAAGTATTTCTTTGATTTATTTGGATTATATTTTTCTGCTTGCTAAATCCTGAAGAATTTTGGTATTAGTCTGGAATTCGACAGTGTTGATAGCTAAGAACTCGGGTTGTATATATACATGCGCATATATATATATATATATATATATATACACACACACACACACACACACACACACACACACACACACACA
>NC_068984.1:36937174-36937984 GCF_001194135.2 Octopus bimaculoides
ATACACACACACACACACAATTTTTTACTTTTTACCTTGTAGATATTACTTTCTAGTTTTCCGCATAAGAAGAGTCTACACCCGCTAGTTTGTATTGACAACGAAACGTATAAGTTGTAATAATGAGATCAAGCCAACAGATATTTAGAAATAATTTAATAGTACGTTTCAGCTGTGCGTAATATATATTTGGAAATGCATCCATTACACAAGACATTCGTCGGTTACCACATTGAAATGTTTTAACTTAGGAAGGTGTTATTTGATGGAAGCATTTCCAGATTGGAGAGTGTAAAAGCAGAGTTTATCTTTTATAGGTATGAGAGTATTATTGAATGAGACTATGAGTTCAGTGCTGAGTATTCTTGGACAGAAATTACCTGCAATATCCACAAGTTTGAGATTAGTTGTTACACCAAACTTAAGAGACTGCATCTTAACTCCCTAATATATCTAGTATGCCTAACATCTCAGGTACTACATGCATTAACTTTGAAATTGTCCCGATATGGAAAGGGACGATTTTGACTGTTGCTTGATATATTTCATTACCTGGCTCGCCCAGATACTGCTTTTCTTCAGGAGAGACCAGGATGTTAGATTTTCCAGGATGTATTGTCTGTCATGTCCCATTTATGTGTATTTTGTTCAAAATTGTGACATCAGTGCGATTATTATTATTATTATTATTATTATTATTATTATTATTATTATTATTATTATTATTATTATTATTATTCAGTAGTTTTATTTTTATAACGTGCTTTCACTTCACTACCGAGCGCAGCTCTGTGCGCCTTGGGTATGTGC
>NC_068984.1:36941331-36944396 GCF_001194135.2 Octopus bimaculoides
ATTATTATTATTATTATTATTATTATTATTATTATTATTATTATTATTATTATGTAGCTCATTGCTGACTAAATTCAAAGCACTCCAGGCACACTTTTGTTTTTCATCTTTTTGTGGTCGGTAGAAAAAGTTAAGTACTACTAGAATCGATTTAATCGACTAAACCGTCAAGCATTTCTTCTGGCTCTACTTTCCAGTATTACGTCACCTTCCTGCAAAATTTCAGTCCTTGTGCCTACAGAATTATAGTTATAATGCTTTATAATGCTGTTGTTTCCCCACCTTGAAGCAGGACCGGATTGAAACTATAGGGTGCCAGTGGCACTTCAAATTTCGTAGGCCTCCTCACGCACAAGAATAAAAATTTTGGAAAATTAGCAAATTTATATTACAAAACACACCTATCACATGTAATTGTATTTGATGTGGTAGCAAACAAATTTTAAATAAACGACTGAAAATGTTGCTTTATAGATACACTTTTCGAAATTCAAATTTTTTTCTCTCACATTCATTTGCAGTGTTTGACATTTCCTTTATTGTGAATAGTACAATGAAGGAAGGAAGAAAAAGTAAGATTTTTTTCTTTGACTTGAGTTGCAAATGTGTCAGAAAGTAAAATATGATAAATTCTCAGAAAATTATGAATAAGAAAAATATATCATTTTAGTGGTTGTTGTTCCAAAGATAAGATGAGTTTGTTTATGTGACGGGAGAGACAAACATTGAAAAGACATGGATTTTAAAACTTTTTTTTAAATCTTCCCTTCATTGTTTTGCAATGCATGAAAAAAAGGGAAAATACTGACAAAATTTGTAAAATTCCAACATATATGGGACAGCTATTCTGAAGGAATTCTGTTTCTCCATCAGATGACAACATCTGAGTTCTAGTCTGCTGGTACATCTTCTCAATAGCAAGAACTAGTTCTTCTGGAATGCTATATGCTTGAAGGATCTTCAATGCTTTGTAACGATGGGTGCTGTCAAACCCATTGCTGAAATACAAGAAGTTTATAATAGCAGGCAGCAATCTTAAATTAACTGTTATGATATGCCTCAGAGCTAAGATCTGAGACATTGTGGCTCTGCTTAGTCTAAATGCATTTTGATTTGGTCTTACATGGCTATTAAGCACCTGTTGAATCCTGTTGACTATCATTCGGTTGATGAATTTTAGTGAGATATTGGACAGTGTAATTGCTGAGGTTTTTCTGATTTGGAGATTGGTATTAAGTTAATCTGAGACCACTGATGTAGACTTTTTGCTTCTGTAAGAGCTTATTCGCAAACCCTGTATTATTTCATCCAGATTGCATCTCTTGGTAACTTCAGGGGGAATTTCATCATGGAGGGCCAGCAGCTTCTCCCTCTTTCAGTCAATTTTTGGTACTCTGAATTCTTTCAAATACAAGCTGGGTTGCTACAAGGGGATGCACTTGCATCATATCTGTTTGTAATTGTATTGGTTTATGCAATGCATAATCCAATAGACAACATTGACGAAGACCTTTGTTGGATCATAGAGCAGCAATAATCATGGAGTGTGCCAACAGTAACCATCACAGATCTGGACTTTGCACATGAGACAGCATCATTATCTAATATATCAATCATATCTAATACATCAAGTTCAACAGCTATTCTGCAGAATAGAAGCATCAACTGCGAAGATAGGATTGCACACAAACGTCAAGAAAACGGAATATGTCTTCCAACCAATCAAGGTATATTGAGCTGTTTGTTCTGAGTGGTTCCAAACTGAATGTTGCTGAAGACTTCGAGTAGTTAAGTTGTTCGGTGAGCGGTTTCGAAGCAGGCATTAAGATCAGGAAGACACAAACATGGACAGCCTGTCAAAAACTAAAGAAAGTCTGGAACACCAAATTTCCCTGGCAAATCAAGAAGAAGCCGTTCATTGCAACTGTTGAATCAGTGTTATTATATGGCATTGAAATATGGACACTGACAAAAAAAATTATCAAATGCGCTAAATAGATGGTATACAAGGGTGCTACGAATGGCTCTAAATGTGAAATAGTAGCAACATATGACAAATGAATTGCCTTTCTGAATGCCTGCCGAAGGTTAGCGAGAAGATCACACGAAATGGATGCGACTATCTGATCACTGGGTGCGCCATCCTAAGTTGGAAGCATCCAAAGTAGTCTTGTGTAACCCACTTCATAGTGATGTAAGCAGAGGAAAACATCATCACACATCGACAATTTGATTGTAGACACTGGCCTCGAATACATCCAGCACCTCTAAACAGTGATGATAGACCGATTACACAATTACATGCATGCATGCATACATACATACATACATACATACATACATACATACATACATACATACATACATGTGAATGCGCACACACACTGATCCACACACATGCGCATAAACAAAGAAAAAGAACGCAGCTTGAATAACGGACAGAGTCAACACCTATTAAATAGGTTGCAAGACGCAACGAAAATTTTAGAAAAATAAATATGTAAATATGTGGAAATTTTACCGGTGCATGTGCTAAATTATAAGGCACTAAAAGAGAATAACTCTCCCCAGACACAACAGAATATGCTTCAACACACGAACTCACATAAAGAATCTTGCAAACCAAATCTAAAAACGAAATACAGAAAACGGTTTGGTTTACTTAAAACATGTGAGCATAAAAACAATAATTCGAAAGCTGAGAAAAAATGCTTTGAGTTTTTGTGAAATGCAATTTTATAATTTAAACTAAATTCAAAATTTAAATTTTGGAACATATTACTTACTTGCTCTTTATAAAATAAAACCAGTTTTCAATGCCTCACTGAAATAATGAAGTTTAAAATGGCAATATATGTGCGTGTGTGTGTGTGTTTAATGGCCAGTGGTCAATCTAAGGTCACTGTGATCAGACATGCATTGAAAGTTGGAATCTGAACTAGAAACAATAAATAATTTCTTTCAATCAATATCTTTAGCTAATCTTTATAAACTCTCTCTCACACTCACACACACACACGCTCTCTCTCTCTCTCTCTCTCTCTTTCTCTCTCTCTCTCTCTCTC
>NC_068984.1:36944506-36954845 GCF_001194135.2 Octopus bimaculoides
CACACACACACACACACACACACACACACACACACACACACACACACACACACACTCACAGATACACGCATACATTCTCTGGAGTGTCTTGTTGCTTTTTGTCAATGTCCCAAAAGGAACTACAATTCATTCCCATGGGAATTTTGGATGCTTTGAGAACGGATAGCAAAGTGTTTTTCAATTGAATGAATTGATGTCACTAATGTAGTTCAAACTGATTATTTATCAAAAATGTGGTTCCATCACATTTTTTACGATATGTGTGTTTATTGAAAATGAGCCTCTACCTGCAAGATTGCTGAGAGTTCCGCTACCCCCAATATTGAGTGCTACATACCATTCATAGCAGAAGGAGCTTTTATCTGTAGATGTCCGGGTAAATTGCCCTTTTCACCCCTATAAATCTGGCCCTGTCTTGAAGGGATTAGTCGAGATGACCGACTCCAGTACTTAAGTTTCAAGCCTGGTTTTTATCCTATCGGTCTCTTTGTCGAATCGCTATGTTACGTGTCGTAAACATCTGAACATGGGAGACAGACAATAGAAACACATACACGCACACATGCGTGCGTGCACACACACATATACATACATATCCAATACGATGCTTTCAGATTTTGTCCACCAAATCGCCCCACAAATGTTTGGCCGGTCTAGGGCCATAGTAGAAGACCCTTACCAAAGATATGGCAGTAGGACTGAACCTTGAACGATGCGGTTGAGAAGCAAATTTACCACACACACAAGCCAGCAGTTATCCAAACTCTGAAGTTGAAACTCAAGATAATAAAATACTGCAATCTCACAAGCTTAATAATGTACGTAATTGAAATTAGTTTTTTTTTTTAATTAAAGAGAAATAAAACAAGTTCATTCCTATTTATTTGACGAACTGTTAGGATTAAAGTTTAACTAAGGAATGGAACAAACACGAGGAGCGAAGGATGTGCCTAGAAAAAAGAAAATTAGCCAAAGCTTATAAAATTTAACTAGTAACTGCCTTTGAATGCAGGAAACCTTTGTGAATGATTATTTCGTAGCGGTTGATGAAATGTTTTGACACTTGATCGTCCGGTTAAGGACGAAACAAAAAACAAATTCTGCAGTTTATTCGTAAGTTTATTCGTGGCTAAAATCGCACTTCCTCTATAGAATTTCATATATGTGTGTGTGTTTATGCGTGTTTAACTAATTGCCTGCATTGTGGTTACTATGAAGAATAAAAGCTCAAAATATTGGTGCAAGGACGATTACAGAGCATGGTATATTTTTGCTAGATTTTGCTCAGCCGTTTAACGTTGGCGTGTAGTCATTTTACATTTTTCCTCCTTTGTACGGCAAAACTTCGGAAGAAAAAAAACCCTATAAGGGTTTTTCTTTTCTTTTTTTAAATCGTGTTACTATTGATGCTTAAATCGGTTAAATACTTTTGCCGATGAAGATTTCGATGGAATTTAATCAAAATTTCAGTCTGTTCAAGCGCTCGTTCGATAAGTAGCAACAGCAATTTGATGTCTCTTCATTTTTCCAACACTTCAGTTTTATTTATGGCTTCCTGTCTGACTAAATTTATATTTAGTTGACATAGTTGGAACATAGTTTCAGAATTACTGTTTACATAAGGTAATGAAGTAAGTGGTGAACAAACGAGGACTGGAAGAAAAAGAAACAAAATACTTTACAACTTCTAATCATCATCTAGACAGTTGAATTGTAGGAACTTTCGATACCGATAAAAAAATAAAAACGGGGTAAAAATCATACGCGTCTAACATCATTAATGCAAGAATAACCAGATTAGTGATTTTATTCTCATGAAAGTTTTCGGAGCAAAGAAGATAGCAATCGCTATGCGACATTTTAAACGACAAAACAAAATCTAGCGAAAGGCAGATGATATTATCATTGATGTGTAGGGCGTTTTCTGTGAAAAACAAGCCATATACAAGAATTAAATGTGGAATGTGAGTAAAGTTAATTGTTAATAAAAATCTATATTGTGTGATTGTCTATGTGTGTTACAAGCGCACACGCTAGCACGGATTGGTGCATGTAGGTATGTGTGTATGTATGCGTGTAGGTATTGGTGTAGATATGTATGTATGTATGTGTTTGTACGTACGTATGTATGTATATACATATGTATATATATATGTGTGTGTGAATACGTACATGCACACACACACACAAAAACACAAACACACTCAAACACACACGTACATATATATATATATATATATATATATTTATGTATACGTATGCATGTATATATTTCAATGTATCACGATGTACGTGTTAAATTGTATATAAAGACTTGAAAATAGTATCGATTGGAATAAAGGTCAAAGAATCAACAACGTAATCTCCAAGTCTCGATAGAATTTAGGATATAAGTTTGATAAATAATCGATAAAAACGAATTAAAGGGGAAATTCTAGGAGTCACGGAAGAAAAACTTGAATGAATTCTCATTCTCATTTTTCTTGAAAGGGATTACATATTTATTTATTACTTTTCTCTGACTTAGTATTTTACTAACGTCTTCATTTTCTTTCTCTCATAGAAACACATACATACGCATACACACATGGGCATATATAAATATATAAATATGTACATTTGTGTGTGAGTGTGTGTGTGTGTGTGTGTGTGTGTGTGTGTGTGTGTGTGTGTGTGTGTGTGTGTGTGTGTGTGTGTGTGTGTGTGTGTGTGTGTGTGTCGATATTTTGTGTTTTGCTTCGACATCCCTGTCACGTTCTGTTGTAAAAGTTGCATCTCAACGATTTACACAAATAGTGTAAGATGTACACAACTAATATAGATGGTGATTGTAATAAAAATGATGATGGAAATGAAATTAAATACAGACAATTCTCTGACATTGAAATGAAGTATATGTGATCACCTGACAAATAAAAAGGAAAAGAGAAAATGTATCAGTGACCAGTAAATCCTTAATGGGAAATTTTTTAAGAGTCCTAAACACGTAGCGGATGAACAAATCAATACGTTAGAAATGTTCCAAATTATATTTCAACTGAAACGTGTGTTTAACTTTATATGAGTATGATGGGCATGTTTGTACAAATAGATATCTGATGAAGCCCCTTTAACTAAGGTATATTTCTTTAAAAGTTATCAGTTATAAACATAGTCGTATGTATTAAATATATTTGTATGAACATCCCTTGTTTGAAAAATACAGATATGTAGTTTTGCAAACATCACTGCTCAGCAGTTTGAATAATTTTCCCGTATATTGTTTTCTAACATATCCGGTATATGTTTTATTGAATTATTTTAACTGTACACAGTCTGGGAAATATTTTATTTTTGCTTTGAGCAGTAACAATTCTTTTCAAGAATGGTTGCTATAATTCATCATGTCTTCTAGTTGGGTTGGTCCATGTGCTTGACCTCTTTCGGTTGCAATGTCATCTTCTTATTATGGCAGAATGCAACAACTATTTTTAACTTAGTCGTTTTATTGTAGTTCAGCGAAGGCCTTGGAACATTTACCAGGAATATGCTGCGTATGAAATCAAAGACTGTTTTCATCAATACTACAGAGTCAAAAAATATATCTTATTTGAAGCTTGTTATTTCAAATAATATTGGCACTTGTTTCTTCTGATTTTCTTTTAGTATTACAGTAGTATATTCATTATTATTATTATTATTATTATTATTATTATTAGTAGTAGTAGTAGTAGTAGTAGTAGTAGTAGTAGTAGTAGTAGTAGTAGTAGTATATTTACTAGCTTTATTTTCGTGATTTTTTTAAAAATATATTATGATGTATTCGTGTTTATCTATAGCTGAATGTTTTAAGAAGGATAAGGCATATCGTATTTAAGTTGTAACATGAATTTCGAACACAGATTTGCTGCTGAACCAATATTCAATCGTTTTCATGAATGATCATACCTTAAACATGCAAGAGAATGGAATCGAACACCATCTTCAAACTGCGGAATAATTGCAGCATGATACTGTTAAACCGAGGGACAGATTCTGGCATAAGCGCCTGTATGTTTGCAGAATTTGTGTTCAAATGTACTGAATGATTGGAATATAGGAAATTTGTTGAACTTTCTTGCAATTTTTCAGGGCATATATTAAAATTGAATTATGTCGCAAAAGAACACATATTTTGAGAGTGAGTACTTCGGAAGCTATTTTAATATTAATAGTGTAGTACAGGCTGTGAGCTGGCAGAAACTTTACCGTGCCATGCAAAATGCTTAGCAGCATTTCGCGAGTCTTTACTTTCTAAGTTCAAATACTGGCAAGGTCGACTTTACCTTTCATCCTTTCAGCGTCGGTAAAATATGTACTAGCAGAGCACTAGGGTCAATGTAATCGAGTTATACCCTTCCTCGAAATTGCTGACCTTTTTTTCCAAAATTCGCAACCAATAAAAAGAATGTAGTAAAGACCAATTTTTAATCTCATATTTACTCTCCATAGCAAATAAATCTGTTGTTTATAGCAACGACTCCAATAAATTGAAATTATGTTGATAAAAAACAGACACAGGAATAAAATGTAATATTAAACACAGATTGTTCCTCTCGGAAAAATTTTATTTCAAACAACTAAACTACCCGCTAAGTAAGCAAATACAAAGGTGACATATTCTAGCCGTGTGAATGAGTGTTTATAAAGTACATATGTGCGTGTGTATATATATATATATATATATATATATATATATATATATATATATATATATATATATATATATATATGCATACGTGTGTGTGTGTGTGTATAGTTTGCAAATATGTATGACTGATAATATATAGTATGACTACTACTTTCACTCGATTCATTACCAACTCGGGAATTACTTGTTTGAACTTCAATATCTGATATTTTTCCAAGCGAACATATTTCTCTTCAAGAAATAATAACACTTAAAAGATAAAAGCCAATGATCCAGATAATCGAAAATATTCCATTTAAGATACAATGTCGGAGGTTAATTCTATCGATAACTTTTTAATCAATAGATTTCTGAACCAGATCATAGTTTTAGTATAATTTTCCTCTCAGTAAATGCTAAATGCTAAACACCGATTATTTAAGCATTTATGCTTTTATGCCAGTCATTAAATATTCATTGTGTTGACAGCAGTAATAAAATAGTAAATAGCTGAAGAGTGTTCCTTTTTCCTGTTGGTAACATAAGTAAAAAAATAATTCATATATTTTATTTACAACGCACCCTCTTAAAGATTGTAATATGTTCGATTAATAAGTGTATTCTTTATATTGGGAAGAAGATTGTTCGATTATCATGTAAATATAGCTACGATAGTCCATCATGTAGACTAAGCTATGTTTGTAACGTTAAATTCCTGCTGTTCTTTAGTTTGTTTTAACCATTATGATCTAAGTCTCACTGGAATATCGCGCGGGAAGTTAGTTTTCACTGAGCAAATCTATGTTCCAATTCAACCCAGCAATGACCCTCTCATTGATTTAGGAATGTTTAAGACTACATTTTCAAAAGTTACCATGGCTTGCTGAGGTTTTGAGGGTATAATTTGAGAGAAATTTACCAGTGCGTCCGATGTGAATTCGAAGGATACTTCGTTGCTGCACTTATCCGTTAGCTTGCTCGTTAATATTTATAAAAACTATATTGCAGAAATAATTCAAAAATACTCGAGATAAGACAGCGTAATACTTTGAAGTGGAAATCCAAATGCTAGTGATGCTGATTCGAAAAATTAAGATGAGGTTTTGGTTCCGATTCTCAGTTGAAGCATTTATTTTTCAAACACGCCTCACGTTTATCGAAGAAAGAAAAGCAGTTGCAGCACACAATCCAACGAATATTTATATGCACTACGATCAGAAATATGGTGCTTAGTCGAAACAAGAACAAGAACTATGCTGCTGATGTTGTTGTTATCAGTATACTTCCACATTGATGATGCAAACCATGTAATCATACTTTCCATCCTTATCGATCACTACAGTTATTCACATCATGTATCTTGGTCTATGCTGAGCAAAGTACTCTCCATTTTTAACACAGCATGGTATGATTTAAGGGATTTGCTATTATTCTAGTAAGTCAGGCACAGTAACTCCCTCCGTGACAAGTCAAATTAGCTGCTGTCATGTTAGTAAAATAATGACGTTCGGATAAAAGTGCTTCTAAAGCTGAGTTAGTGATTAACTTCTTTCCATTAATCTAACGTATGATAATATCGAATTGAAGCCAAACATTTTTTGTGTAACAAAGAGAAATACCATAGTCTATCCTTAAATCTAGAATGATTGACTTTTAACCTCAGGCATTGTCTCTTCTCTCATCACCCTTGTGCCCCACTGCAGGGCTGTGCACTAATAATAACATCTTGAGTTTCCTTTCTAAAATTAAATTTCGCTCGTCTGGAGGGAATGAAAATTAATTGTGCGGTAAGGCTGCTTTATAATTATCACATTTCCTGGGCAAATCGATATTTTTTCACGAATATTCTATAAAGTTATCTAGTTGCTACATCACCAACAAGCAACGGTACATACTATACTCGTAATGATTAACCTTAACACCGCAAACATTTTATTCCTTGACTAAATTATTGTAAACTGAAAATTTTTTTCTTAGCTATCGTATTTAAACATACTTTGGTTATTTTGGATATTATAAGTACTACACCTTATGAAAGTCAGCGTTTTATATATGTCGAGTAGTACTTGAACGCGCAACAAAAACTTATTGCAGGGGAAAACTAACTATTGCACTAATCTATGCAATAAATATCTAATTACACATTTTGCCTTTTTTAAATAACTTGATTTAATTCATGAAATAAAGTAATGGTTTACCAGATATATATTGATGAACTAATATAAGCGGAAATTATTATTAGAAAAAAAATTAAATTAATGACATAATTTAAACATTAATGACAGGATGTTGGCAGAAATACTTTAATTTTAATACGTCTTCTATAAAGTAGAGCAACAGGGTTAAAAACCGAAAGAAATTAAAATTGAACATGAAAAAATTTGCTCTTTGCGATTTTAAGAGATTGTTAACCTTTCCGCCTAGACTCAAAGCTATTGGCTACACATGCCAAATTTGTTTCAGCTATACATTCCACACTGTTCGTTTTTTCTTTCTTCTTTTTTTTTTTTCGTTTATTACCAAACGTAGTAAGACTGCCCTGACATAGTTTCTTAGAGTAGTAAAACACATATTTCCAAGCATATAATATAAGTTCAGATAATCAAAATATTTCAACTCACATTTGGTGGAATGCTTACACTTGAGATTCTTCCGTATTTGTATTTAGTCCGCTTGACCGTCACCTGACAGATATCTCCTCAACTACATTGTTCAGTTAGAGTTTATTTGACTGTCAATTATGATGATGTAGAAACTTCATTTATGATTACCCAGATTTAAATTTCTAATTCTTCTTCAATCATTTCCAGAATCGTTAGATATAATTAATGTAACTTTGAAACTTCTTAACTTGGTACACAACTTCTTGTTCCATACAGTCAAATGCAAACCAAATGAAAGGAGTAGGTAACTGTTCAAGGAATAATCTACCAATGCGCACAAATCTTGTTGCAAGTATGTAAATGGAACATTTCTTGACATTTTTTACTCTAAATTAATTTAAATCCCTTCAGATTATAGCAGACGATAGCACCTTACTCTTAGAAGTAAGATTTAAAAGTCGTCTATATCCTTCTGAAACCAAATTCCGTTTCTAGATATATTAACAAAAGTTGGATTTTAACCTAAATTTAAATTTAGACTTTCTGTTATCAAATTCATATCCAAAATAGCATCAATTTTCTTGTTAGTTATGACATGAGGATACAATCAGTAGTAAAATATCAAAATTCACTAAAAGTAGGGTGGATGGGAGATAACCTTAAACAGTTTAAGTATTTTCTTTTTTCTTTAATAAAGAGATACGATTTTAACGCGTAAAATGATTATCAAAGCAAATGAACATGAATTTAGTTATTAATACAGCTATTTCAATGGTCATTCCTCACACAAAACTGTTTCGAAGTAACTGTTCAAGGAATAATCTACCTAGTAGTAGCTAATATAGTCATGTTAGTATCATAAAAATGATATTAACATGACGATATTAGCTACTATAAGTCGGATAAACAGCCACTCTAATATGAACAATATGTATATATATTGATTCTGTTTCCTTATGTTTAGTAACTTATGGCAAATGAAATACAAGCTACTTATATTTGTTGTGAGGAAGTACAATATAATTCCGGATAGGATTTTAAATTGGAACTGACTGTTCTTGCAATAAAGAGACTACTGTAACATAGGTTGGTTGTGTATGAACTGTTAATCATTGGGCAATATTCAACTAGTAAAATGTCACATGAAGGTTATAAGTCATATATTTACGACAATAAGTGAATATCTATATTTAGCTATCTATAATTACCTGTCTATATTTTCTGAGCTAAAATTAGTGGAATATTTGTTGCGAATGAGTTAACTTCTAACAAGAGCCTACAAACTAGTATTCATTAGCTTGTCTATAAAGTATCTCTTCCTCTCTTGATTGTAGAAGTTCCCAAATGCTTACGGAAAATAATTGCGTGATACTTTATAAACTGATTAGATATCGGCTGATGTATATATATATATATATATATATATATATATATATATATATAATTATATATATATATAATTATTTGATGTTCTCTCTTTCATATCAGCTCTAGCATTTTCAGATTGCTTTCTTATCAGCTAAATATTATCTTCACATTATTGTAAAATGAAACCACTTAGCAAAATGCTAACATGCCTTCTCCTCATGGAAATTTTATAGCACGGCCATTTATTAGCCTTCTTCTTAGTTATATATCAATTTTCATGCAGGATCTATTTATCAGGCAATTATGCACACAACAGAGGAGACTATTGATGCATATTTCGCTAGTCGTAGGAAATTTAGCCGTTCCGTTTTGGTAACATGAATATATGCGGCAGCGACTTACTCACGAAAAGCACAGTCTGTTTTCAAAAGGACGGAACTAATTAGAAGCAGCTGACGTAAAAGTACTTTGATAGCATTGGAATATTTGCTGGTTGAATAACGAAAGCTATTTTCATTCATATCACTTCAATGTATCTTATGAAGTTTGACTAGCCTAAAACAATAACACACACACACAAGCATACATATATAAGTATACATATGTATGTGTATAAGTTATTATACGAATAATACACAATTTAACCCACTATTAACATGGCATTGATCCATTCATAATTGGTGCGATAATATCAAAAATTCATTTAGCCTCAAGCATGTATATGAATTGATTCTTACGCCGTACAATATCCATGAGATATTGAAGAAAAGTTCAAAATAAACATTAAATACAATCATATGTAGATTTACAGCAGAGACTCTATGTTTTGATACATTTTATCATTGCACGGATCTATTCACATGCTTTAAAACCTAATAGAAGATTTGCATTAGAAATAACATTAGAAAAAATAATAAACATGTCAGAAATTGAAAAGCAGCCAAAATAAATAAAGAACAGCTTTGAAAAATTCATAAGACCTTTCGAATATTAATAATATATGATGTATTTTATGCCAATTTTACTCTTTTTAGGGGACGAGATAAATCTGAAATTTTATGAGGAAACTGATAGCGGTAGAATTATATTACTATATTTATTTTCCTTTTACTGAGAGCGAAATATATAGCTACAATACAAATCTCTATTTAGAATTAGACGATAAAAGTCTCAATTGTAAATGGAACTTTTGGCGTTCCAAGAATTACAATTACCCACTGGAGAAACAAAATAATTAAAAAATGTATAAATAAGAATTGATCTTGTTATATTCACAAACATCAAATATTGAGCAAGAAAATGGAAATAAAATGCTGATTACTATCAGCTATAATTTTAAGTGTTAAATTATAAAATTCATAAAGCATTCGTAACGAAAATAACGCACAGCACACACACAAACGCTAAAATTCTAATTGATCCAAAACAGCAGAATGGGAAAAGAGTACTGTGTAGTAACTATAAGAGCATAGTGTGGAACTGAAATACTTCAGGCAAAATAGACATACACAGTAGATCTCTCTCTCTCTCTCTCTCTCCCTCTCACTCTCTATTTCTATCTATTTCCCTTTCTCTCTCTCTCTCTCTGTCTCTCTCTCAAACACACACACATGCCCGCGCACACACAAATACACACATGTATACACACACACACACACATATATATATATACGTATACATACACACAGACACACACACAGACACACACACACACACACAC
>NC_068984.1:36955169-36956399 GCF_001194135.2 Octopus bimaculoides
AATGCCAGTGTAACATTCCCATCAAAATTCTTTTAAGTGCAAACATAGCAGTATTGATCTTCTTTAGGAAGACAAGAGAAGGTGCGTATTGTCATAAAAGCCAACAGTCCTGCTGATACGAATGTGTCTACGAATCTCAGAGAGAAAGAATATAAGTACAGACAAATACTTCAAAACTTTTAGGGTCTATACTCAGATTAGAAATTCACATTCATACCAATAATAATCGTTTTATTAGTAGATGCCTACATAACAAATTCGGAAAACTAGGTTTTTGTTTTTTTTAAATAGAAGTCAGCCAGCTATCAGGAATATTATAAATAAAATTTCAAGGCGGAGCAGTAAAAATATAGATGACTTTACGCAAGTTCATAATATATGGTTTGTGGTATATACATTCCAACGATGGAGTGTTATATTCTTGTTAGAGACCAGCTTTTTCCTAACAAGAAAGAAACGTTCTTATATGGTTTTGTATTCTTCTCATATATTATTTCGCTTTCATCACTTCTAATTCGAAGAGAAATATTAGCATCATGCATATTCATTTAGTCCTAAATAAGAGGTTGTTTTCATATCTCAGGCAGATAAATGTTATGTATTAGATTATAGATCGTTTTTACCGTTCGCATGTTTGCTACCAGTGTACAGATCACGGCAATCTTATGATAGAATGAAAATATAAAAAAATGATAAAATATACAGAGGAACAGGGTAAGGAGAGACAATACAAATTGTTTCTACAAGCGCATGTAGACTAACGAGGCTCACACAGATCATAAGCTTCAAAATACTGTCAATACGAATAACTTTTATATGAAACATTTTACAGAACACTTTGCACCTTAATTTCTTTGAATTTCGAATTTGCTGGAACAATATGGAAGAGCATGCTTATAAAGAGTTTGTTGAGACATTCTTGCAAATGCATGTACTTCATATGAAAGGAAGTATACATATATAAATATCTCGCGTACGTGCGTGAGTGTGTGTATGTTTGTATCTGTGTGTATATGAGCAGCTGTGCGCGTGTGTCTGTGTGTGAGTGTGTGTGTGTGTGTGTGTGTGTGTCTGTGTGTGTGTGTCTGTGTGTGTGTGTGTGTGTGTGTGTGTGTGTCTCTCTCTCTCTCTCTCTCTCTCTCTCTCTCTCTCTGTGTTTGTCTGTGTCTGTGTGTGCCTGCTTGTTATATGGGTACAGAAGATGGAAGTAGAATCGATATTTTTTTACGA
>NC_068984.1:36956529-36957754 GCF_001194135.2 Octopus bimaculoides
GATCTTATATACGTGTACATGTGTACGTCTATAGATAGATAGATAGATAGATAGATAGATAGATAGATAGATAGATAGATAGATAGATAGATAGATAGATAGATAGATAGACATGTGTGTGTGTGAGTCTGTGCGTTTGTCGATACATAATCCTTCGCAAACGTATATTTACACACGTACACCTGCAAAGCGAATCAAGTGCATACATACTTGCACGCGTTTTGTTTGCAAAACCAATCCTATAAGTGTTGGAACTAAAAACAAGCATGCACGTTGCGTTTTTTACTTTTTCTATATTTTTTCCCGGATTTTGCGCTTGTGTGTACATCATTGCCATCATTTCCAACCTTTACTTTTTGTTTTACGTACATTATCTTGTTATCAGATATGCTACAACAATCCTTATTATTGGGGTTTATATATACTTATTACTTTATTATAATGATAAAATATGTTTATACTACTAACAGTATTAGGAAAATATATATTGTCATCATCAATATTGATACTATTTTATAATCTATGAATGTAGTAGTAGTGGTAGTAGTAGTAGTAGTAGTAGTAGTAGTAATAGTACTAGTAGTAGTAGTAGTAGTAGTAGTAGTAGTAGTAGTAGTAGTAGTAGTAGTAACAACGAATTTCTCAATTGATTTAATGCGTCTACTACAGTTTTTCTAACTAGCTTTCCAAGAGAGGAAAGAAAAAGTGCTTTCTCTAAGGTTATGTCCTGACTTTTCATATGAAGTGTGAAAACTGCATTGGCGTTTTCACTGCTGCTTTTAAGTTATTTACGAAATAAAATATTGAATGGAAGCCATTAACATCAGTAATGCTATGTTTTTAGTTAATCCTGATTAATTTTTTTTTTTTTTTTCATTTTATGGGTAGAAGCAATCAGTCGCAAATAACTTGAAACTGCATTCCACAATACAATTTTGATAATGTTATATCGTCAGACCCATGTATGTATTGTTGTTGATTAGCCAAATATCAGCCCTGATCCGGCAAATCTATCATCTAAGTACTTCGAGTAACAACCATTCTATCAAAGAAAAATATATCCGACTTGCCCTTTTTCTGACTAACGCTATGGTACGATTTATGAGATAGTTGTTTTCTTATTTTAGCTAGTTAAGCAACTGCCTGAAGGTTCTCCCGTTGATTCGATTTATCTAGTACACATAAAACACACATTCATACACATACACACAAATATATCATATAT
>NC_068984.1:36958876-36962101 GCF_001194135.2 Octopus bimaculoides
GAGAGAGTGAGAGAGAGAGAGAGAGTGAGAGAGAGAGAGAGAGAATAAATAGTGAGGTATTACGAATCCGGGCAAAATACTTCATAAGCTCTCTATTGAGAGTATTACCTTAATGCTAAATCTAACCCTTTTATTAATTTAAACTTTAAAAACTGAATAATCAGGCCCACCTGCATTTACAAACAATTTTCAACAACTTTAATTTGTGAAAACCTCTCAAAATCTATCAATAGCTTTCATGATGTCTTCAATATGAATAAAAATAGTATACGTTCACTCTCTAACAGTATTTCCCCACAATTCTAGATTAAGAACTGAAAACTACTGTCTTAGACTGACTCATGTCCATGAAAAGTCCATATCAACGTATGGAGAATATGTAACCTATATAAAATGTGATATGTTAATGGGTGCTGACCCATTTTTGTCATTGTCTCTCTTCCAAATTTGGCAATGCTACTACTACTACCACTTCTTCTAACTTTCTTCTGTTCTCTATTCAACTTGAACATTCCATTCTTCCCTCGCCTTTCCCACACAACATTCATTCCCCAAGTGCTCTGCTTGTTATTTCCAGAAATGGCTCTGACGAAAGTAGGATAAATTTTCTTAGGTCGTTCAATTTACCTCAGGTGATCAATAATACAATTGAGTAAACCTATGAGTAATGTACCTGTAATGATTACTGGAAACAGCTGTAAGACAAATTTGCTCTAATAAAGGAATTATATGAAATGACCATTATTTTTAACTTGTTCCTTCTATATATACAAATAGGAGTGGTTGTATATTGAGAAGCTTACTTCACAACCACATGGTTCCGGCTTCGGTCCCACTGCGTGGCACCTTCGGCAAGTGTCTTGTAGTATAGCCACAGGCCAGCAAAAAAACTTGTGAGTGGATTTGGTAGACGGAAACTGAAATAAGCCCATCGTATATGTGCGTGTGTGTGAGCGTGTGTGTGTGTGTGTGCGCGCCTGTATGTATTTGTGTTTGTGTTTGTCCCCCCACCATCGCTTGACAACTGATGTTGGTGTTTTTGCATCCCTGTAACTTAGCGGTTTGGCAAAAGAGACTGATAGAATAAGTACTAAGATTACAAAGAATAAGTCTTGTGTCCGATTCGTTCGACTGAAGAAGTTACTCCAACATGACCGCAGTGAAATGACTGAAAAACGTAAAAGAATAAAGGAATAAAATAATATATATATATTATTCTCGAAACGAATATTAAATAAGTATAAATACCACATCACTTATAAACCCTCCTCTATAATGATCAATGCATTAGCAGCTTTCGAGTTACTGTGATTTTCAAATGTCTCATTATTATCCTTGTGTCTATTAATAATATTGATTTCTGATTAAGACAGAATGCCACATTTTCACTAGCCTGCAGTCGATAAGATCAAATACACATCTTATCTGGTCCTGATTATAATGAATGTTTTCAAGTTAATCTCAAGAATTGCTAGTTGAAAATATTTCAATAGTAATTTGATATCATGAATATAGGCATTCCGAAAGCAGCATTCCATATTAAGTCTCTAAACAGATAAATGCTTCATTCTTTTACAGGTTTCAATGATTAGACCGTTTATTCTGGAGCACTTTTCTGAGAGCTATAACCACTTACATTGACACCAGTAATTGTAGTGAGTAGAGATGAATAGTATAAACATTACTATCTTTGATACATGCAAAGATAGACGCCTTAAAAATTGCATAATTGTGCATTATTTTAATAGCTCAATCATTTATATTTCTATATTGATTAAGCACTACTAAATTTAACAGAATTTAAGATATACATGTTTCATTTAACATTTATGTCTTTCATTTATTTCTAATACCTTTCCAAAACGTTCGTTTGAATACTATTTTTGTCTCGATCTTCTGTGTTCTGTTTATCTTTGATAAAATTACATTTTTTCACCTGATATAAAATAAAGAATGCTCTTTTTAATTATTTAGTTAAGTCTAGTCGTCAATGCACGCAGGTGCAATACTACGTTTACAGTGGAATGAAAATAATCATATTTAGCTATGTTTTCAGATAGTTTTTTAAGGTAGTCGCCAAAGGCTTCAGAATACCTTCTAGAATACATTTACACCACCTAGTTCTGTTCTCAAATTTCTTACAGAGACTTTTCCTTTCATATTTCTAAGCTCCATAAAAGAAATATGAGACAAAATACAAAAAAAAGAAAACAATTTTAGTCGGCATTGCCGCCAACAGATACATTCGTTGATTTGTGCCAGTGCAGTAAAAAAATATAAATATCATTGATGTTACATGTTATGGTGTAGTGAAACAACTGTTAGAAACATCATTGGCAAATAATAATCCTTGTTTATTTGCCAGAAAGGCCGTAAATGCAATCATAAGATTACCATAACAAGTGGCTGGTTATATATATATATGTGTGTAAGCATGTATGTATGTGTGTATGTATGTATTATGTATGTATGTATGTATGTATGTATATTTCTATTATATAACTGACAAGAGTAAGAAGTACTTATGTTGACATCAGTTGAAGATTTATTACTCAAATAAAAGCAACTCGCTCTAAAAGGATGGACGTCATCTCGCAGATATCCCTTGTTAAATGTTTCTCGTTCTCTCCTTACTCAGCAACTGCCTATACTGTACTGAAAAATTATCAACTAGTCAAGCAACACCATGTGTATCAGTGTAACTTGTCCTGAATCTTGTGTACATTCTTTAAAAATGCTCACACGAGCATTTTGAAAGATACCTTATTATCCAGCTTCTCGTGTTTTTCTCTGTGTTTTCAGGCTGAGACATTAGCCACATAGTTTCATAAAACCAATCATAGCTGACGGAATATGCATCAGTTGTTTTAGAACTAAATCTTCTAAAACGTTTTCTGCTCGCTCGTAATGTTAGTAAAACAATTTCATTTATTGTCATTATCTTAGTTAAAAATTATTTTTTTGTTCTACTTTTGCATTTGAATTTGTCAAATTGTAAATGAGTTTGTTTGGTTTGTAAAATTATAATTGTCGCCATTTTTTCAATGTATAATTTCGTGTTTAAAATTAGTGTAGTCATTCATAACTTGAAACGCAACGTTTTGGTGGCAGTAGCCTGGCGACTTTTCCGACACTACACAGATTTTGAGTCTTGAACACATGTCAGAATTATATGCATTTGCAAAACTGTAAACACACACACACACACACACACACACACACACA
>NC_068984.1:36962181-36966722 GCF_001194135.2 Octopus bimaculoides
TATATATATATATATATATATATATATCTTAGATGTCTACATCGAAATTATTTTCCCCCCATAGGAAATATAGGGGATATACGTAACAGTTGTAAATTCATGTATGAGCGTATGAGGCCGATAAAGCAATATTTTGGGGGTAACTGCGATCGAATATAATTTTTCGAAGGAGCCTTGGCCTATGCGTCAATTAATTGCAAAAACTGTAGTAATAATAATCTTTTCTACTACGGGCACAAGGGAACGGGTTACATCGATTACATCGACCTCAGTATTTTACTGATACTTATTTTACCGAACCTGAAATGATGAAAGGCAAAGATGACCCCGGCAACAGTGGAACTGAGAGCGTAAAGAAGGACGAAATGCCACTAAACATCTTGCACGACGTATACCAATTCTGCAAGTAGCTGCCTTAATAATAATAATAATAATAATAATAATAATAATAATAATAATAATAAGAAGAAGAAGAAGAAGAAGAAGAAGAAGAAGAAGAAGAAGAAGAAGAAGAAGAAGAAGAAGAAGAAGAAGTAGAAGAAGAAGAACAAGAAGGAGAAGGAGGATGGGGAGGGGGGAGGAGGAGAAAAAGAAGAAGAAGAAAAAGAAGAAGAAGAAGAAGAGGAAGAAGGAGAAGAAGAAGAAGAAGAAGAAGAAGAAGAAGAAGAAGAAGAAGAACAACCACAACAACAACAACAACATCGGTAGAATGGGAGGAAGGAACCTGTTGAAGACTTTAAGGAAACGAGCTTTTAACGAAAATAATCATGAAAACGAAATGTTACTGCCATACAAAGCACAGTTTCTCCTCTCACGATGTCTCAGTGAAATATGTGCGTAACACACACGCGAAATCAACACCGGAAAGTTTACAAATTATAAAACAGAAATGGAACAAAGCAGTAAGCACCTAAACTAAGTAATTACGCATACACTCGAATGTCTACACAATCATATGACATTTTAATACTCATAGGACCAAACATACATCCCAATGTTTACACAACTACGTGAAATTTACAGGACACACATTCACGCATATGAAAACAGTATCACAAACGAAGCAAAAACAAAAACAAAACAAAATAATTTTTTTAATTTTTCGGACTTACGCAGATAGAGTGAACAAGTCATAAGTTTTAAAATACCACAAAAAACTATGCCCGGAGATAAATCTATCAACAACAACAAAAAAAAAGAACACTACCATTTCTCTCTGTGCGGTCATACAAAATACCATATTTAGTAAATCTTAAAACTTTACTATCTACAACTCGTTTTCTTTTCTTTTTGACTCTCCCTGAGTATTCGAAAATGTAAACATCCTTTTTATTACAAAAGTCCTACTGTATTCTCCAACAGGACAGACAAACAAATATCTCAAGAAAACTTGAAAACTTTAATATATTACCCAAATGCGTAAACACACCTTTTATTGCCACAACACAATTGAATTCAAAAATTCAAAACTTGAACGACGTGAATATCAGTATGTGTGTGTGTGTGTGTGTGTGTGTGTGTGTGTGTATTATTGCTTTTTGTACCAGTAATTACAAATAGAACAGGTTGAATTGCTTCTTTTCAAGGCAGTACTCTCAGTGGTCACTGGTAGTAGTAAACACATTTGACCTCTGCTGACACAAAGGCTGCGAAGATTCTTTTGTCACTATGGCTGACCTCCCCACCATCTACCGAATGTATTTATAGACCTGTACATTATGATCTATTCACCAAGCTGCTAGCCAATTACTTCCCCCAACGCACATATATTTATGATTATCTCAAATACAAGACAAACGTTGAAAATGAAGAACATTTAGTAATATCTTTTAATAATAAATGGAAATAGTAATAATGATAATAACAATGGTGATGATGATAAAGATAAAAGTAATAATAATATGCTGCAGCTGCTAATACTACAACTACTACTATTATGATAGCATATGTACTTGAGGCTCAACTACCACACTTACCACTACCCCCACCCCGTGCTACTGTTGCTGTTGCTGCAACCACTGCTGCTACAACACATGTAAATAATGATATCAGTTATATCAGTGATGAGAATAATAATAATAATAATGAAAGAAAACGGGTGAAGCCCCCATAGTCTGATTAATGATACGTCTAGTGATGGTGTCACAAAAAAAAAAAAACTCTGGTAATTGCGCAACCTGATAATCACTACCTCATATGAGAAACAATGAAAACACAAAATATTAGCAAAATAATGGTGGTAATGGAACCGAAGCCATTGATGGTGACATTGTTCTACCCGGCAAACTCATGGATTCTGGTCCGGCTCCAGCCTGTCGGTATCTAGAAAGGGAACACACACGCACACACACACGGCGTAGATGGAGCAAGCAAATTAATACTGCGGTCATGGAGTGTTACTACTTGAGCGGCCCAGTAGATGGAAATGGTGCTCAAATTAGGGGTTATCGACAACGTATGTATGATCATTGGAGAGAAAAGGGATTGTTTCAAATCACGGAACAGAGACTATGTGATCAGATTTGAGCAATAAGAAAAAATCGATGGTTCACGGAAGTAGAGCACGAAGCTATCAAAAGACGGGTTTTGGAAAATAGCAGTAGAGATAACAATGAAAATATAGTTCTTACTAACAGAAATAATCTCATAGCACAGGAAAGCGGCAGTGGTCGTTTATTTGGTGAGAGACATATAGATGATCTGAAAGAAGACAATAAAACTAATGGCGACATGACAGATGAACAAAAGGCAATCTACGACAGAATAAAGGCAAGACTACAGGAGAACGATAGCGACATTACTTGCAACCTTAAAAAGGTTGATCAATTGAAATTGAACCAAGAAATGAAAAATGTCAATAAAATTCTGAAATACATCGGAACAAACATCACAGAAACAAATAATTTGATCAAGGTAGCAAGTATTGTTGTAGCAGAAAACGTGGGTGTTGCTGGCAAGAAAAAGAAACATAAGAAAAAAATCCATGGTAGAAAAGAAGAGAACATGTTATACATGTTCTCGAAGGAAATCTCTGTGTAAGACCGAAAAGAGAAAGCGGGGGCTTGAAAGCGAACAAAAATACAGTGCAATGAAAAGGAAGTATAATATTGAACGAAAGGGCCTGAAAGTGGTAATGGAGGAACTGAAACAGCGCCTCGTTGCAAAAAAGATACGACCAAAGAATGAAGGGTTGCCACCAGAATAAGTTATTCAGAGGAGATCAGAAGGGATTCTATAAAGAAATATTTGGTATTGTATCGAATGTTAAGCGATTGCTTGGAAAAAGTATGAAGAATTGGAGGACGGACCTGACAGGATACGGAAGACGTTTAGAGAGAGAAGAAATTACGAGGGGCATCTTCCAAGGGGAGATTTTGCTACCGCCCTGCCACAACCTCTAACCAAGCTTTCACGCATACAGTATCATCTCTTATCCTTCACTTGACCTAGCGCCCTAGGTGTGTCGTGTCAAGTGATTGCAACAAAAATGCTGATCAAAAGTAAATAACAATAACAACATAAACAATAATAATAATAATAATAATATTAATAATAATAATAATAATAATAATAACAACAACAAAAACAACAACAACAACAGCAACAACAACAACAACAACAACAACAACAACAACAACAACAACAACAACAACAACAATGATAACGAAAACGATAAAAAAAAACAAAATTTTACTGCCATAAAAAGCACAGTTTCTCCAACGCATGATATCTCTGTGAAACATCTGCGAAACACACGCGATATCAACACCGGAAAGTTTACAAATTATAAAATAAGAAATGGAACCAAATAGTAAGTACATAAATTGAGTTATTACGCATTCATTCGAATGTCTACACAACCATATATACATTTTGATACCCATAGGAGTACACATGCATCCAAATGTTTACAAAACTACCTGACAATTACTGGACACATACTCATGCATATAAAAACACGTCACAAACAAAGCAAAAACAACAACAAAAATTTTCTTTTTTTCTTACTTTCTTATTTTTTTACTTATTTTTTTTATTTAATGTAACAGATAGACAAAGTGAAATATTCTCTGAACCAACAATAAACACTAAGGTAGATGAACATCAAATAGATGAAGAAAGTCACACAAATATTGACCCAACAGAACTACATGATCTAAAAAATCAAATCATGATTGAATGGCTGAAAATTAAGGAAACCAGTATGAATGAACGCGATACTCTCCCAAAAATTCGCAATTCTAACCAAAACCTGATATCCTACGCAATATACTTTCTATGTAATCTCAAATTTTAAAACAAACACCTAATTTTCTTATGGTTTCTTAAATATTCTCTAGAACAACACTACGTACAAAGGCAAATATATGGCACCGTAGGCATAACACCAACATGAACTGCTAACTTGTTGACTTTTGAGGTCTCTGGGTGAGACTTGGAGCCAACTTGTACAAATGTAGAGCAGAAGTCAAACATAAAGTAATAATAATAGTGGCAATAGCTAGGTCCTTAGGAACAGTATCGTAAGTCATCAAGAAGAA
>NC_068984.1:36968896-36972104 GCF_001194135.2 Octopus bimaculoides
AACAACAACAGCAATAATAATAATAATAACAATAATAATAATAATAATAATAATAATAATAATAATAATAATAATAATAATAATAATAATGATAATGAAGTGATGGAGAATGGGGATAGAATAACTTCATTTTCACATCTATTTTGAAGACAGAAGTATATGACGGGTGTGTCAGTTTGTTCCTATATCAAGAAGCAAGGCTTCTGAATGAGAAGTTTCAGGACAAGGTTAGTAAATTTCTGAGGCTTACGTTGATTACAAAACAGTGACGCTTTCCACAAGGACTTGTGGTTGAATCTGAACATAACAGAGTTACATTTCTTTGTTTTAGATCTTTCGTTTTCTCCTGTGTCCTATTGACCAACCCACATAGTGTTCTGGAATTATATGTTGTTCGAACAATAAAGATTTCTTAATGACGAAGACTTGGTTATGTGTTTTACAAGATCACTTCGTATATATGTGGTTTCCAGTTCAGTTTCATTATGCCGACAATTTGTGACTTCTACCACTACACATGTAAACTAGTTCGCTGTGATTTACATTTGTTTAGCAGAGACTGTGAAATCACATCGATTTTGGGCTGGTAGACTTAAACCTTCGCTCAGTTTAATATTTCTTCATACTTTCTACCGTCTCAGAGGCACTGCAAAAAGTTATAGGCACTGTCTATCCCCTTCTAAATCATTAAAAATTAAACTGATTCTCTTAAACTGCATTATTGTCATGTTCAATAACAAAAAAAACATTACACAACATAGTGTGCCATGACATCAGCAAAAATATAAACATCAAAAACATAAGACAGTATATTTGCTTCGATTTGTAATGCAAAAGTAAAATGTATAGAGTCAGCTTTCTTGGGTTTTCTATTACACTGCCAGGAGCAGAAATTATACGAATGGTTTCATTTATCATATAAATCTGATGTAATTCTGCATTTACTAATATACAGTTCCAAGTGATTTAAAACTATTGAATAATAGATAGAAAGGAATATAAAACATACATCGAATTACCAACATCACGTTTTGTGCATTTTGATGATGTTATTTTTGTGGTTTACTTTTTCACTTCGTTGGAAGATTTAAAATTATTTAATGTTATTATTTTTAGTCGTATATTTGATCAAATATGAGTAAAAGCAAACATTTTCTTGGCGCCTCTCATAAGGTATTTACACTTCTCATCTAAACATATGTGTTTGACCTATACAGTAATATATCAATCTTAGAATACAAATAGCAAAAGTCTCCAAAAAGAAATTATCACCGATTTCAATCGTATCATCACAGAATTGTAAAATCGAACGTGAAGGTTGATATATTTTCATGAACGGAACTTTTGCTATATTTTGCATTTTCTGAACAAAATGCTATGTGTGATCTTTATAATTAATAGAGCAGATATTGTTCACAGAAACTGCTTCTGTCGATTTAAGCTACTGTGACCGACGCCCTTTTATTTTCGTCTTGTATCGGCAAGGTTAATCCATAGTAATTGTCAGCGTTTTTGTGCTGATGTTAGTTACGTTGCGATTCGTGTCAGTTTTCAAACACAACAAAATAGTTGTATAACTACATCTGTTTTTTTCTGTACTGACCCATTGGATGCGATGTCAATAATTTGATATAAATAAGAGTTGTAGGAAGATCACTTTACACATGCGATAAGTGCGTGAGCTACTGATAATGTTACTGTATAGAGATTTATACGAGAGGTTGCTGAAGAGATACTAGCTTTAAAGGTATCACGAAAGGCCTGGTTGGAGGTCCCACCTTCCGAATTCTTTTACAAAATTTAGAAAAACTGAAGTATAGCTGCAATGGGTGTATGAATCTGAAAGGGGAATATATTGAATAAAGTCATAATGAACTGATCGTCCTGTACTTATTTATAATCTAACCCAACTGCCATATTTTCAATAGTGCAAAAAATATATATATATCTACAAAAAAAACTTAATTTTGAATGAATGAGTCCCATATTTAAGAACTGGTTTCCATATCCCATATAAACTATACTGTTGCAACTTGTCTAATGAGGTATTTTTTCTTCTACTTTAGCCTCGGGCCGACCAAAGACTTGAGAGTAAATTTGGTAGCTGGAAACTGAAACAAGCTTGTCGTATATATATATATATATATATATATATATATATATATATATAGGAATATGTTTGTGTGTCTGTGTTTGTCCCCCACCATCGCTTGACAGTAGAATAAACAGAAAAGGCTATACGGCCAGACGTGATATATATGGATGTCTGTACATATGCTTTAGTTGGCATTAACTGACGAAATGATTGAGACGTACATCTACACGCGCATTTATTGAACATTTATTTATCCCTGATTACTTTTCCCAGATTATTAGCAGCGTATCGGTAACCTCTACTGAAAGGGTTTCACAAAGTGGAACATTAGCTTGTGACTATGCCATAAGAATGAGATAATAACCACTGGCTGTTGCTTAGCAGGTTTTGCTTTTGTTTTCTCATAATTATCTAATTAGTGTTTCCTCGGTGGAAAAGAAGTGGAAACAACTGATGAGAGGTAAACGATCTGGCGAAAGTAGTTCGGTTGTCGTATTGAGAAGCAATAATATAATTTCGTCTCCTAAATGTGGCAGTCTGTATGTAAAGTTATAAATAGTCAAGCTACCTATGTATAACAACAAAAAACGTACTGGCAAAAAATGTTGGACTGTAATGAACGGCACTTTTAAATCTAAGAAAATTACACGGGAATGAATAATAGATACCTGATTCCAAATACACTTAACAGGCAAACCTCGTTAGTTATAAAGGTTAAAATCAATTTAGAAACAAGAACTTTCAAAGTAGACATGAATATATTTCTGTTAGATTCTTCAAAATGGCTACTGGCTGACTTCTATATTGATTTCCAGATTGAAACCACGCTGGTTTCGAACAGCGCATAAAGTGGACATGATAGGACTGGCAAAATGTTATAGGTTAGCCTGAGTTACGTCACCTTTGAAACAATAGAAAAATACAAAGAAATAACAATGCAACAGCAACTCTATTCACCGATGCAAAATACTTCGTGAGTAACCATTCATTCTGGAAATTAGCTCTCCGTCTGCCTGCGTGTGTGTTTTATTTATTTATTGCAAATTTCTCTCTCTCTCTCTCTCTCTCTCTCTCTCTCTCTCTCTCTCTCTCTCTCTCTCTCTCTCTCTCTCT
>NC_068984.1:36972510-36986966 GCF_001194135.2 Octopus bimaculoides
ATATATATATATATATATATATATATATATATACACACATATATAGATACATACGTGAAAAAGATAGAAATTGGCATATATTCTCATTTCTCTTCTTTATTCATTAATCTTTATTGAAATATTTTAAATTCTTAGTTTCTAATTTGATATTAAACCCCCCAATTTTATTTTTATTTCATTTATTGCATATTAACATTGTTTTTATTGTTATTTCATTGTATCACTCTTTTTAGTGGAAGCATCAATAATTCATTCTGTTATCTTCCAGCTACGCAAAAATTAATTAGAAAAGATATTTTGTTTTCATTTTGTTATTATAATTGATTTTACGCACACCACGAACACGCATATTTATATATACATAAATACACTCACATATATGTATATATGTATATATTTGCGTTTCTTTATGTCACCGATACTCTGTTATTAGTTCCAATATATTTGAAGAAATAAATTTCAATTTCAAATCAAATTATATCACTTGTAAATAAATTTTAAAAAGTATTAGATATATCTTTCTCAATTAAATTTTTGTCTCAATATATACATATATATGTATGTGTGTATGTGTGTGTGTATGTGTTTATGTATTTCTGTGTGTGTCTGTATATCTGTGTCTGTGTCTGTGTGTGAGTGTGTCTGTAACGTACTCTGTCTAATATTTATTTATCCCACTCATTAATGCATGAAAAGTAGCGAAATAAGGAGTATTAATCAATAGATAGTCATTTTGTTGACTCCAGTGACAGTAGAACTGCGAAACGTGTTTGCCGCGCCCAATATAAGTGGCTGCAATAGTTATATTGTTTTTCTTCTAGCGAAAGACTACGTTTCGTTTTCCCTAAGAGTTTCCTTATTCAGCTTCTCAAACAAAACGTGAAAATAAAGTTTAAAATTCCATATTTAAAATCCCATCTAACAGCATTTACTACGCTTTTAACTGTAAAATATTATGTACGTATGTGACGAACTGAAGGAACCTCATGTATGCTTATCCTATGTGCCAGAACTAGCGGTCTTACCATCATCAAATCCTCTTGATTTCTGAAAAATGTAAGGTAATATATATTTGCAGAATGATGGAGACCTTCAGATGTAGATTATAGCTTAAACGCCCCAGATCAGAGGTCTGTGCAATTAATGCTATTCTGTATCTAAAAAGGCACAACATATATATGGCCACAGTATTATTCACTATTCACAGAAGTATGATTATTCATTTTTTACTGAAGAAGCATGAACATGGTGTTTTCTTTTCTTTATAATCTTTTAACACATTGATATGATTTAAGAGATATTTGTTGTTGTTTATATAAAACTTCTTGATAACTATATGAAATCCATTTAGGAATCATTCTGTATTTCAACTAACATTTTTCCATTTTTAGAAGACAAGAAACTGTTAATGTTCTTATCACATTTCATAACATTTCTGTTGACACAATCATTGCTATCTTAGTTAATATTTCTGTTATATTTATTTCTTCTCGCGCTTCAGTAGTTTTGTCGTTATTACTGTTTCTTACCTTACAACAGAATTAGATCCCGAATGTCCTACAGATATGTGGGGAGTAAATCTGATTTTATCTTGATAGTTTCCTAGGCCATATATATTTAATGTGCTGACAAGAGGAAAATTGCAAAGAAAACAGAAATAAATAATGTTCTTCCAGAGGCAAAATATTTTAAGTCGCGCTGTGCTAATTAGAGACTTATTATGCATAACTAACGAAAACATACACATTAGGACTATTAAACATTCAGAATTATAGTAAATTCGATCGAAGCAAACGTGTAGAAACTAATGTTCGATATAGTAAAATTAGTAGAAATAACAACAATTCTTTCAAATTTTGGCATAAGGCCAACAACTTTGTGGAGAGTCAGTCGTTGATTATATCGGCTCTAATAATTCACAGGTGCTATATTTTATCAATTTTTAAATGATGAAAGGCTAATTTGATCTCGAGAGATTTTGAGCTCTGTTGCGAAAGCGCGGGAAAATGCGACTAGGTATTTATTTTCTCTAGCGCAGTCTATCCTGTCAGACCGACGCTTATGCTAATTGTCTCAAATTTCGGCATAAGACCGACAATTGAGTGTGTGTAGGTGGAAGGCCAGATTTCGTCAGGCTTCTAGAAATTTTACTGGGAAAGTTTTGCACTTTCGTACTAGAGGGAAACTGGAATAACATTTTCGACGCAGGGAAGGACTTCGTGAGACTAGTAGAGTGAAATCGCTATTAAACTTTAGCAAAGATGTAGCAATAGAGAGAAATACTCTGGTTACGGCTCATTCATGAAGTCCTCTTGTCTGGGAAGGATCACAGGATAGTTTAATTGACTTCTTGCATTTCTGTGACTGTTATGCTAAAAACCATGCCTTTATGTCCAATATAAAATTTTCGCCTGGTTTTTCCAAAATTGACTTTTTGGACAAATAATTTAAGTTATCTGGATGGAGGCAGAATAGTGACAGAGTTATTTTACAAGCCCACGTCATACCACATTTACCTCCACCGCCGCCTCGATCGTCCACTTTATATAATTTGGTTAAATCTGAAATCCCAAATTTTGAGGTTAAAACGGATTTGTACTGACATAGGGGTTTACTGGAAACGTGAAAATGCTTTTGTACACCATGTGTTAAACTCGGTTACAGTGAATCACGATTAAAAGAAATAGCAAAGGTCATAGCTAAGATTACCAAAGGAAGTCAAACTTTCACGCTGAATTTAAGCAAACAAAGTACAATACTGTAACATAATTGCTTTAGTGACTAACTGGCACTGAAAGTTCGCTGGCATTTCAAAAGTGCTACATGAATGTTACCAGTATGTTGCGGAAAAATATCCTCGTTTCCAACAAATATTTCCTCAGCCGCGTATTAGACAGAATAAAAATATCAGAGAACTATTAACTTCTATTTCTGACTCCAAGAAAACTTACGTTGGAGTTTCTGCACACTCTCCCTTGAAAAACAGCTGCAAGAGAGATAAGCCTTGTTCCTCGTGCAACATTATGAGTCAAGTGAATTCGGTCAGGAATCATAACAGAAATGTTATGATTTACACAGAAGGTGGGACGTGTAGAGATTTCCATTTGGTTTGCGCAGCAGAATGCATGAAACACAACTTGATTTATGTTGTTTGTACAACAGAACAATTAAATTAAACAAAAGACTCAATGGGCACAGTTATGACGTCAGGCACAATAACAGTAGTTCGACAGATCTTACTGAACATTTTGCATCAAACGGGTGTATTTTTGAAAAAAAGACTTGAAAGTGCATATTCTCAGAAGATATTCTGCATCTGCTACACATTCGGTATTCAAAATGTACGAGGAGAAATATGTTTGCGGTTTATTAACATAACGCGCCGGGGGAATGAATAAAATTACAGGAGAATTTCATCATATTTACACGAAACTGTTTGATTAAATATTCTTCTTTTTCAATTTCCGATTTCTTTTCTTTTCTTTTCCGTTTTTGCACTTTTTCCTTCTTTTTTTGCCAGTTGTAAATTTCAAATTTGAAAACTGATGATGTCATTCCATCAGGGTGGGAACGCTGGTTGCCTTCGCTCATATTTTGGATATGAATTTCTATAATTTTGAATTTCTATGTATCACTTTTCATTTTGAACTTGACAAAGACTAGCTAGCTATCGAAATATCGTTCAACCAATACAATATTTATAGCAATCACATCGCGCTCTTCGTAATATCAATTTATCTTCGTGAAGAGTTATGTCAATCCTTTTAAAATATTATTATTATTATTATTATTATTATTATTATTATATTGGTTTGGCTCAGGTTCGTTCTTATTCCTAGTAAGTATTATGTGGTTAGCGGGTTACTACCTGTAACCTTTCCACAAGTTTTCAGCAGTCTTTAAAGTGCTTAGAACTGTTCTGATAATCCTTGCTATCCCTCAGAGACAAACATTCTGTAGGAGCTCTACTGACCATTCTATTTCAAAATCCTTCCGCCATTTGTCTATGTTTTTGTTTAGTGTTCCCAACGCACCAGTTATTATAGGCACGACCTTTACTGTTCGCCTGATCCAAATTCTTCGTATTTAAGGGGTGGTTGTCTTTCTTTACAATCCTGGAGTCAAACAGGTATGATGGGTCGACAACTAATCAACTTCGCTTTTCCTTATTTATAATTGTCATGTCTGGTCTATTAGTTTCTAACTTCTTGTCCGTTTGAATAGGAAAGTCTCACAAAGCCAACTCAAGTTCTCTATCGACTCGATGGTTGTACCATGTGTTTCCAGCTTCAAATCCTTATTTCTGGCACAGGTTCCAGTGTTAAACGTTTAAAAGCAAGTTGTACCTCAATTTCTTAGATTTTTCCTATGCCAACTTATAGCATTCTGCCACAATATGTGCAACTGTCTCGCTTCATAGGCTCTACATTTTTCTGACACATTCTCTCCATATATATTTTTCTCAAATTGTTTCTTTTTATCACTTGATCTTGAGTTGCAACAATAAGGCTCTCTGTTTCTTTTTTTAATTTCCATTTTTAATCAAGCCCGGAATTTTGTTCCACATACGACTTCATTGGCTCTCTAAAATTGGCTATGCAGTGGTTTTTCTTCGATTTGTCTGGCGTGTTCCGTTTGTATTTCATTGCTGTCCTTTTTCTCCTATTACGCTTCATCACCCGTTCTTTATTAACTGTCTTTAGTAGTTCTTCTGTTCTCCTCTGTAAATCCTCTACTAGACTTTTTTATATCCATCTGTACACATTCTTCTACTGATACTAAGCCTTTTCCACCTTGGTCTCTCCTCGAGTACAACCGGTTGATGCCAGCTTTTGGATGGAGGGCTCCATACACCATCAACAACTTTCTATTTTTTCTGTCAAGTTTATATAATTTTTGGTCAAGTATTTAATTCCAACTCCATATCTGATTTAGGGTACTTCTCTTGAATTCATTGTTTCAATTAGATTTTTGCAATACAGTTTTGACTGCAGTAATTTTCTTACTCTCCTTGTGCACTCCCAACTGGTAATTTCTTTCATTTCCTCATTTTTTACATCGTCTGCTTCCAGTACTCTCAAGTGCTTATACCACTGTCCTTTCTCAACCGCTCTAATTGTTTGCCTATTTGACATTTAAGTTCCCTAGCTCAATTCAGATTATTATTATTATTATTATTATTATTTGGCAGAATCATTGGCATACCGGGCGAAATGATTAGCGGTATTCCGTATGTCAGTATGTTCTAAGTTTAAATTCCGCTGAGATCGACTTTGCCGTTCATCCTTTCGAGGTTAATGAAAAAAGTACCAGTTACGCACTGAGGTCAATGTAATCTACTTAATCTCTTTCCCCAAAATTTCAGGCCTTGTGCCTACAGAAGAAAGTATTATTTGAATTAGTATTAGTATTCAAGGCGGCGAGCTGGCAAAATGCTTACTGGCATTGCGTCCGTCCTTAGTTCTGAGTTCAAATCCTACCGAGGTCAACTTTGCATTTGATCCTGTCGGAGTCGATGAAATAAGTACCAGTTCTGCACTGTGGTCGGTGTAATCGACTAGCCCACTCCCCAAAGTTTCAGGCCTTGCACCCATAGTGGAAAGGATTATTATTATTATCATTATTATTATTATTATTATTATTATTATTATTATTATTATTATTATTATTATTATTATTATTATTATTATTATCATTATCATTTTTATTATTATCAACATTGTCTTCACCACCTGTCAGTAGACTGTTTCTTTATATCCTACATTATTCTTCTTGTAAATCGGTTCATTGTTTCTGCTGTCTTGTTTCTAATTTAATTTCCCCCTTCATTACATTTCACAACTACATTATTTTGTTCCCTTTATTCAGAGTTCTTTGTCAAGGTGGTTTGTGTGTGTGTGTGTGTGTGTGTGTGTGTGTGTGTGAGAGAGAGAGAGAGAGAGAGAGAGAGAGACATATCATATATCCTAATTATTTTAAAAATAAAATATTCTCTTGATTATAAAATAAACTAATCTATTTGCTGGCTACCTCTACATTTCATATTTTCTCCTGCTTTTATCTATCTTATCCTCCCTTTCAACCTCTTCGCTACTCTTTTTTTTTTCCAAGAACGAACATACTGACTCCTAGCTTGCTGTGTGTTAACTGGAAATCTTCTCAAAAAAGGTCTTCGCGTATAAATTTATCTGAAGGTTACACAAAGATTTAGAAGTAGTAATTGAGAGAATATTTAAAAAAAGATTGTTTGCATAAATGGCGCCCATGAGAAATAAAGCAACAACTGCGGTTAATCTCTTGTGTTCACATTCAGTGAAGAGATGTCTAACAATCAATTTCTAGCAATTAATTATTATTTGGTAATCCACTGCTAATTTGAGATGATTTCAATAACAGTTCGGCTGAAACCGTATGGATTCTCATGTGCCTATCAATGAATACAATTAATTACAAAGTACAGACTGTGGCAATTATACTAGAAGCAATGACATTAGTTAATTAATATGCGGCAATTTATTTCCGAAAAAGAATTAAATGAAGTATAATGTTTTGCAAAATAATTATTGGTCTAAGACTAAAAAGAACTAAAACTACAGCATTGATAATTCAGAAGTACAAAGGGTACCGTTTGTTTGTTACGAATTTGAGGTGTGGATCAGATATCTGTCATTAATAATAACAACTCCAAAAAGGAGCCTATAGAATAACAATAGGAATAGGAACAATAATTGTCCGATTGTTATTCTATTATTTTTATAAAAGATAATAATACTATTCCCGAGTAAAAATGAAAAATAGTGGTAGTTGTTTCTTTTCGTTTTGTTTCTTTTGTTTTTGCCAGAAGACTAACACTGAAGCTAAAATATTATATCAGAAAGTTTAAACGATGTTATATTGGGGTATACTTGTTAATAGAATACACTGGTAGATATCGAAACCAGATATATAGATATACATTGGATATACATATTGAAACTAGATATATGTATAGACATAGAATAAGCTCTCTAACAAAAGACTTTTACTTTAGCATTTATCATCCACACTACGAAAGCTTGGAATGCTTAACTTAGTCACGAAATCATAGAAGAAATTTCGACTCATCGAGGTAAAATGTATACAAAAGAGTTCCTACCAAAGAATATATTATCGTTCTACCAATGTATTTAGTTTAAAATATAACATATCTAGACAAACTATGCAGGTCTTCCAGGCTAATTTAATGAATTTTTATAGAACCAAGGCTATAAGACAGCCTTACTTTTTAAATGGCCGATCAAACAAAACCCACATGATCCCAATATAAAAATCGAAAAGAACAGCCAAAGAGGGACAAAGTATAATTTAAAAACAGGAAATTGAGTTTATGCCACAGAATTTACCACTGGAATGCACATTTATCTGTTTGCTTAATTTCTTATTTCAATCATGCTCACATGTAATCTTTTCTTAAGCTTACATTCATAAGTATATCTAAGGATATATCCATATTTGATGTGAGGATACCCCTAATATAATTGCTACCGCTGTAATATTCAACTATTTTATAACGGTTCAATGCAGGTAAAAACAGAGGTGATGCAAACATAAGCTTCCGGACTTACTATGATACTTTAATGCAGGGCTTCGAGTAATCTTCAGCTATTTTAGGACAGTTCATGTATTGGTACGCTTAATGCTATTTTAAATTTCTTTTATTAATATATTTACTCGTTAGTCCGCTTGGGAATATGAACGACTTCAAACCACACAAGTATAATATGAATCCAATTGCTCCTACCTTATCTTGAGTACAAAGAGTTCGAACATTGAAATAATTCACGTGAGACTAACACTGCTGAATATTTCTTTCTGGTATTTTGTTGTGGAAAGTAGACACTGATTGATACAAAGATTGCCACTTGAGAAAGTTATTAACTGACAGAATAGCTTTCGGTTGAGGAAATAAATGATTTAAAGATTGGATATCTATGCTGTGAGCTACACCGCTAAAACTGAAATAAACGCTGGAATAGAGTAACACGTGAACTAATATTTCACTCGTTCTATCTTTCTTCCTCTCTCTCTCCCTCATGCTTTCTTTCTAGCTTCTCTCCACCTTTCTCTCTCTCTCTTTCTTTGTGTTATATATATATGTATGTATGTGTATATATATATATATGTGTGTATGTATATATATGTGGGGGGGTGTATATATTCTCATCTTTCGCTAGTTCGTAAGTCTCTATTAAGTATGTCTTGGTAGGAGTGAAGGACTTTACTTTTCGTGCACTTTCTCTCTTATTTTAGGTGTCCATGAATTCTCAACAAAGAAACACTCGACCTTCATACTCTTAACCAAAGGCGTGGTATCTGAATGAGATGAAAGCAAGTTTTACTTGAAAGCTGCTGTTATTTGCATTGTCACAACGCTGTTAAAGATATGTATATAATTTCATAGATCCAACAGTCTTACTTTTTGGTCACTGTACCCTGTTAAATGCTATCGCTGTTGTTCCGTAACTGCTAATCATCCACAACTGTAATTCATCGAGATTATTTGCAGCTAACTCCTACATATTTATAGTTAGTTTCTAGCTAGATTTCCATTTGGTTCTATATCTACTATGCCGTTTCATCATCTATCACTTGAGGACGCGCCTTATAACATTGCAGCTACCCAGTGCGTGTGTATCACGCTCTATCCCTATAACGCACGTGTCCTTGTGGTAAAGTAAAAAGGAAATCAATATACCACTTTATGTCTACGTTTTTATATATATATATATATATATATATATATATATATATATATATATATATATACACACACACACACACACACACACATGAAATAGCTCCATGAGGTTAGAGGAGCTTTATGAATATTTTCTAGTTATTGAATCTCTTCAATTTCAACAATTCACATATAAAATCCCATTATTGTTTTCAATAAACGTTTGTTTTATTTTTGTTTGTCAATAAGCCAAGATTCTATATTTGGTAACTTGCTCACTCATACACCTCTCCCACATAATCTATATCTTTCAAGTATCAAATCACAGAATTGTGTCCACGAATATTCATACACTTTTCACTGTCTATCTTTACTTTGTGAACCACGTTTTGTTAAAATTACTATTAAAATGCGAATTCCGATAACAGCTCGAACAATAAATGGCAAATGGCAAGCTCTTAGGTTACATGACTAAAGCGTAACGGCGATGGAGCCATTGGTGAGGGATGTGGTCACAGATTTGATGGGATATCGATCGGAAACGTTCGCTACTAATATTCTTGACATAACCGTCATGTATGTTAATAAGGAAGACAATGCTTAAAGGAATTATTACAAGTTGGTTATTCTCTTAAATTCTTATCAAAGAAGACGTTCAAGATTCAACAGCTTTGTTTAGGGCGGTAACATAGACATAAAATCAATCACCCGTAAAAGGAGAGAGGAATAGTGGATGCAAATTTCAAATAGATGCAAGAATGCATTGATTATTAATCATGAAAATCATCCAATAGAGAAATATCGAAATGAAATGATAGTCAGTGAATCTGAAAATGTTTATTAATTTCCCTTGGATAAATGAAAAGAAAGATCATGAAAGTTTGATAAAATCATCATTTTGGTTATAATATCAATCTTATAAGCATATTCTATTCCCTATAAACGGCTCCTCGGCTATAAAGATACATGAAGAGTGTTAGCAGATAAATCAGTAAGATTATGAAGCCAGACATTTTATAACTATGCATTGCCTTAAGGTGTAGTGAATAAGAAGTGACGGCACAAATCTCTCCTTGTAGGTACACGTAGCAAAAATTAAATGTAATGATAATAATAATATGCCATTAAATTTGTTAAGATAATAATAATCATGTAAAAGCTTTCAAATAAAATTCTACAATGCAATTAATGTTATCAGTACTAATAATCTCAATAATATTGCAAAAACAACTACTAATGATATCACTTTTAAGAATAATAACGGTTTCTGATTTAGATACAAGAACATTAACTTTTAAGAGAGCAGAGATGGTACAATCGACCTCAATACTTCACTGGTACTTTAACTGATGGATTTCGGTTGGACGAACGTAAAATATGACTACGGTGGGGATTTGAAATCAGAAGAAATAGTATTTTGTTTGATGCTCTAGCAATTCGGCCGGTTCGATGCCTAACGTTGTTTCTGGCACTTAATAAATGCACCGAAGAGTTTAGTGAACTAGTTACACGAAAAATGAGTAGAAAATTATAGGCGGGTGTTTAAAAATACATTATGGTGCGCTCACTTATTTTTAGTAATAGAACATTACTAGCATTATAAAATACTAAATTGCAGATAGAGCTAGTGGAAATATTAGAAGCTTGCAGGAAAGACAACTCAGCCGATGTGCAGTAAAGAAGAATAACCATGAATATTTTCTTCGAAATAAGGACGAATATTGTGTTGTTCAATCTAAGTTGCGTGTTCTAATTCTCAAGCACAGAGAAGATCACTTCTGTGGCGCAGGCTGGTCTTTGATAAGAAAACCACCATACAGCTTTGATTAATGGTGAAAACCGCATATTAAATTCATAATAGATTTTAAGCACTTGTATGCATTCTTACACAGACTCTTTTCCGAAGTATCTGACAAGTGATGAAAGGTGTACTTAAATTCTCTTTAGAAGCAAGGCTTTTTTTGATACCTAAAAAATCAACCAAGTAATTTGTCAAATCCTTCTGTAAATGTGAAATCTTTGTCTGACGTTGTATCTGCCATATTATTATAACTGTTCTGTTATAAATGATTTACATAGTATATATCTGTGTTAGTTTACAGTTGTAGAAAATATTTGAATAATAATATTTTCTAGTCTATTTCCGTCGTTTTTTTTCCTTTTTTTTCAAACGGAGATGCAGCACGACATTTTGTCAGTGAATAAGTCGCGTTTCAAAGCGACGAAAATATTTTGACACAACTTAAATTTAAACGTTGAAGTGAATCTAATGGTTTTTGTGAGTGTTTTTTAAATGGCTTATAAACACTTTCCACGCTGAAATTGTTATTTTTCGTTTGTGACCTTTCGCCATCTTTCTACTTCTATTTATTCTGTTAAACTTCCTTAACATAATGTATAATCTTTTTTTTTTTATTTTTTTTTTTTTTTTTTTTTTTTAGGCGGGGTGGTATTTTCTGCTTTGCTTTATATGTTAACAGTTGGAAATATTTCTTCAGTTTTGCTTAGTTGGGGAATTGTGTACATATTATTAATGGTATATTCCTTATATTGTCAGTATACCAAATGGTTTTCAAATTATTGTTTAATACATACAAGATTTACCTCTGGAAATCGATTGCTGATTCTCTTAGGAAGGGTTAGATTTCTTTATATTAGTGGAAAAGAAAAGATGAGAGAGAAACAGAGGGAGCAATAAGCAATATTTACTGGTAGAAATTCCACTCCCGGTTCTGAATGGCAACTTATACTGTGTTATGTTCTGGTATAGAATTAAATTGTATGCATTTTTCATGTTATTCATTTTTATCCACTACTGTCGTTTTCACTATTCTGCTACTTACTTCAAGGAGCATGACTATCTAAATGTTCACTGGCGCGAGTTTCTCACTTAGCAGATCAATGTAATTTTAAAATAACAAAATATTCATTGATTCTGTGCACGTTATATATATATATATATATAGAGAGAGAGAGAGAGAGAGAGAGAGAGAGAGAGAAGGAGAGAGAGAGAAGGAGAGACAGAGAGATTTATAGTTGTTCGGTCAAGTCTATCATCGCAGGGGGTGTCCTGACTCTCCACAACATCTACTCTTTTGAGATTTCGACTTCCGTCGGAAACGAGTTTTTTTTTGTTTTTTTTTACTTTATTCTAATACCTCTACCGTTCTTGTATACTTTGAAAAGGACATTGTCTCTAACATCAAAATATTTCGTTGAATTTTTTGTATTTTCTCTATATGTTTTTACCTTTGGCAACAATTTGTCCAAGATCGATTTAATATTTCGAGCGAACATTAGCTCTGCAGGTGTTATTCGCATTGGGAGTTATTCTGCACACCCTTAAGAATTTGGTTGGCGCTTCATTTCCTAACTCGTTCTTTGTTTTTTTTTAGGCTCGGTTGAAAGTATCTACGAATCGTTCTGCTTGCCCATTTGACCTCGGATGATATAGCGGAGTAAACATGTGCTTGATTGCATGCATTTTGCAGAATTTCTTGAACTCGTATCCTGTAAATTGTGTTCAGTTGTCCGATATTATGGTGTCCGAAACACCGTATCGAGCAACAAATTCGTGCAGGAACTTTATTGTTGCCTGCGAGGTAGGTTGACTGTACCTACATACTTCCGGCCACTTGGTAAAGATATCAAAAATGATCAAGTAGTACGCGCCATTCACTGATCCAGCGTAATCTATATGTACCTTGGACCACGGACTATCCGTCTCAAGCCACGATCGGTATTTCTTGGCTGCTAGCGTACCATCTCTACATGATTTTACTAAATTTTGAATGTCTTGGGCCATTATCGGACAAAACACGTAACTCCTCATCAATTCTTTCATTCTTGACATTGTCGAGTGTCCACAATGGAATTTACGTAATATTCGTTCCTATAGTGCAGTTGGTTCTACCACTGTGTGCGCGTACATTAGTACATCGTCTCAAAATGAAAAATGGTTCGCATTTGTTTTTCCCTTTTGTTTATTTTTCAAAGTTTCCTTCAGTTTTATGATGCATTTGTCCTCCGCTGATTTACTTTTTGTATCTTGCACGGTCACTGGAAAATCCTGAATGACATTAAACAAAACGTTATTAATTTCTTTTTCTGATTGTAATGCGGCTATCACCGCATCTTCCAGCGGTTCTGTATTCTTCGGAATTAGCCTAGATAAACAATCCACATGGCCAATGTACTACATCTTAAAGTTGTAATTTAGCAATATTCTACTCTAGCGGTGGAATCCGTTTTGCTAGGAATTCCTGTATTGGTAGGAATTCCTTTCTTCGATCTGAAAATTGATACTAACGATCAGTGGTCTGTCAGAAGATGAAAACGTCTACCGTAAAGAAATCTGTGAAATTTCTTCACTAGAGCTTCTTTCCCTATCTGACTGTAGTTTTTCTATTACAATCAGAGCACGTATGGCATGAACATCTACCTTCATTTTACCGTTTTTATCTTTGTGAAGCAAACCAGCTCCTACCCCGTATTCAGAAGCGCCAGAATCTATGGCAATCTACGCTGCAGGATCGAAATGAACCAGCGAGAAATCTGAAGATAATATTTCTTAATATCCTGAAACGCCTTTTGACAGTTATTTGATCAATTCCATTTGGCGTCTTTATTTAGTAAATTATTAAGTAGAGCTCTCAATTCATACATGTTTGGTATGTAATTTTGATCATAGTTCGCAAGGCCAGGAAATGCTTCTAATGTCACTATGTTAGTTGGAAAGCATATTTTTTTTTTGTATTTGCGCTCGATGGGTCAGGTCGTCTTCCATTTTCATCTATAATCTGTCGTAAATATTTGATTTTAGGCAAAAAAGTCACATTTCTCCTCAATGAATGTAAAACTGTAATCTCTTATTTTTTTGAAACAAACATTTCACATGTTCAGTATGCTGATCACGAGGGTCACATTTAATTATTACATCATCGCGGTATGGAATTGCAAATTGACATTCCGCCAATATCGCATCCATAAACTGTTGAAATATTGCAGGTGTGACCTTCAGAACAAATGGCAATCTAAAATATTTGTATAGTCCTCTTTGCGTATTCACTGTTCGAGCATTCCTCGTCTATTTTAATTTGTAGATACTCATTAGAGAGTTTCGAAAATATTATGCCACCATTTAATTTTACAAAGATATCTTCTGCAGAATGCATTGGATAGTGGCATATTTTTAGACAGTCATTCAAACCAGTAGATAAATCGTCACACACAGGTTTCTATTTAACACATACCGTTGGTGCTGCCCAATTAGAATAATCTCACTTTTGATCAATTCCTAATTTCTCCAGTTTGTCTAATATTTCCTTTTCCTACTTATCGCAGCAAATTATTTGATTTCAATACAGGTACAAAGATTTTCTTTATTTCAAAAAGTGGTCGGTCTCAGAACAGAGACCTCATTTAACCGACAGCTCGTCAGGAAACAAGTTTTTTAATGCAGTTTTATGTTTAAGAGAGATGAGGAATTATATACATTATTTACATGACTTACAATTGACGGATATTTGTCCTCATCTTGTTTGTTGTTAACACAACGTTTCCGCTGATATAACCTCCAGCCTTCATCAGGTATCTTGGGGAAATTTCGAACCTGGGTTCTCATTCCTAAGGTATTTTTCGATGTTGTTGTTGTTGTTGTTGTTGTTGTTGTTGTTGTTATTATTATTGTTATTATTATTATTATTATTATTGTTCAGTAGTTTTATTTTTATAACGTGCT
>NC_068984.1:36986976-37001451 GCF_001194135.2 Octopus bimaculoides
CTGTGGTGCTCTTATGTTTACTGTATTGAAAGTGTTTTGCGTAGAATGTGTGCAGTACCCAGTAGTGCAATTTTCTGTATGTTATATATATTTGTAAGTCCTGGTGTTTTTGTTATGTATTTGTCTGAATATTTTTTTTATTATACCTAAGGCACCTACTATGATAGGAATTGTTTCTGTTTATAGATTCCACATTCGAGTTATCTCTATTTCCAGGTCTTTGTATTTTGAAAGTTTTTCCATTATTATTATTATTATTATTATTATTATTATTATTATTATTATTATTATTATTATTATTATTATTCAGGTCACTTAACCACTATGCCGTAGTGGTTAAGAGCGCGGGCTACTGACCCCAAGATTCTGAGTTAGATTCCAGGCAGTGACCTGAATAATAATAATAACAATAATAATAATAATAATAATAATAATAATAATAATAATAATAATAATAATAATCATAATAATAATAACAACAACAACAACATCGAAAAATACCTAAGGAATGAGAACCCAAGTTCGAAACTTCTCCAAGACACATGATGAAGGCTGGAGGGTATATTAGCCGAAACGTTGTGTTAAAAACAAACAAGATGAGGATAAATATACGTCAATTGTAAGTCATGTAAGTTTTTTAATGTTTTCACCGATTCAGCTGCTGAGTTATTTTTACTAGTGGAACAGCTCTTTTACTTCTTTATTTGTTTCAATCGTTTGACAGCAGCCATGCTGGAGCACCACCTTTTAGTCGAAGAAATCGACTGCATGACTTATTCTTTGCAAGCTTGGTACTTATTCTATCTGTCTCTTTCGCCGAACCACTATGTTACGGGGACATAAACACACCGACATCGGTTGTAAAGCGACGGTGGGAGCGACAAACACAGACACAAAGACACACTCATAAATATATGTATGTATATATGTAGATATATATGTGTGTGTATATGACTGGCTTCTTTCAGTTTCCGTCTACTAAATCCACTCACAAGGGTTTGGTCGGTCCGTGCCTATAGTAGAAGTCAGTTGCCCAAGGTGACGTGCAGTGGAACTGAACCTGGAACCATGTGGTTTGTAAGCAAGCTACTTACGACACAGCCACTGCGGCGCTGATTTATTTTTTTACAGAACGAACTTAGGAGGAGGTCTCATATGTCAAACAACACCAGTCCGTACCGAACAGATTGGTTGCGGTTTTTATCACGAAAACTTTTGCGCCAAAGGTTTTCCCCGAAATGTGATATCACTCCACATTTCACCTACAAAGTTTAGTTTTTCATCTGTGACCCCTCGCAACGTTTAATGTTTTTCTTAACGTACTTTCCCAATTCTTATCCACGTGTCGGTATTTATACTCCAGATGTCGCTACTAGTATGCAGTTGTAATTTAATATTCACTTCGTTTACATTTACATATACAAATTTCTTCTTTTTAATGTCGCTTCTACTTGCCGTTGAGAAAACATTAGAATTTTTTATGTTCAACCTTCCTAACTTTGCCCAACAATGTGAGCTCTTGTGTCCTACTTTTTGGCAACTGTAACATTTTTGCATTTTGGAAGGCCAGTTCAGGACTCCACATCCGTAGCATGGGTTTGCTTTGGCATTTTTTTTTTTGTGTTGTTCACACCTTCCTGGTTGACACGCTTGTACTTCTAAGAACTCCTCTTCAATTTTCTTTAGGTCGTGACGTAAATTTTCCATTCTTTGACACTCGTCTGCAACTGTCTGCAGGGTTAAACTTTGGTTCGCTTGTTCGAGTTTTTTGAGAATGTTTTCACGTATCCCCGTAACTGTGTTTGCCGTAAGCCCTTGTACAAAAATAATGAGGCACTTAAGTAAATCAGGACCTAGCTCCTTCAGTTTAAGCGTTTCGCACATTTGGTTTATGGTCCCGGCATACGTGACATAGTTTTTTATCCTTTCTTTTAACTAGATTCCAAAACTCCCATCGAGTGTTAAATAGGGAACTCTTATTACTGACAGCAGTTCGACTCTTTCCTGGAAACAAATTTCACCCTCTTTGTGAGGTAGTATAAAATTGCAAAATTGTTCATGTTCTGACAGAGATAATTTACGTTATAATAGTCTTACCTTTTCCTCGTCCGTCCACAACTTACTATCTTCCTTGAAGTTTTCTTCGTACCTTCTGAAGTACACCACAAACATTATAGTATTCGCTACACCGTCTGGCGAAAACAAACTTGCTGTGTTTCCAGACTTCTTTATTAATTTCAGCAAGTGTTGTACGACTCTGGGGTACTATTGTTCGACTCTTGGATACTGTTGTTCGACTCTTACTGTTGTTGCTGCTGTATTCCTGTTGCTGCTTTTGTAGTTGTTGTTGCAACTCCTGGTGCTGCTGTTGTGGTTGCTGTTGCGGTTGCTGTTGCTTTAGAAACTGTAGTATTGAAGCTAGTAGGGCTTCCATAATTAACAACTTTGTATCACAAAAATTTATTAACTGACCTGCGTGAGCTTCGAATCTTCGTCGCCAATATTGTAACGTAGTTACTCGTCATCAATTATTGTTGTATCGCCGCTATTTATGAAGATTCATTATACACTGTAACTTTATAGTAACAATAATACATATAATTAAGCAGGGTAAAAACAATGTAACAATCCAACAAACACTCCACGAAGTATACACGAACCAACAAACGATATTCCGACAAACTACCAAAATGACACCTTACGACTTCTTGCGATTAAAGTTTACTCTCTCTGTTTCTCACTCAGACCGCTACTATTTATAATCGTTTGGTCAAGTTTATTCTCGCAGGGAATGTTGTGACTCTCACCGCAACAGATAGATAGATAGATAGATAGATAGATAGATAGATAGATAGATAGATAGATAGGCAGATAGATAGATAGATAGATAGACACACGCACATACATACATACATACATACATACATACATACATACATACATACATACATAACATAACATTGAAAATTACAAATTAAAAAGATCCCAAATCGCCTTCGGAAGTTGTCAGTATCTATAGCCTAGGTTAACTCATACGTTGTAAGCTAAATTAGGTAGACAGAAACAATAAGGAAATCTATTGGTTAAATTGTATCATCAATTCAGCAGAAATAGCTAACTCATATATTGTACCGCGTTGATTCAACGAGGGAACGCGTAACCGTAGATTGCGCTGCCAATTTTACGTTGCTTCAGAAACAGGTAAATTCATTTGTCGAGCATCTGAATACTCATCGTGTAACGATGTAGATCCACTACTCTGTGTGTGTATGTATGTGTGTATGTGTGCGTCCGTGTGTCTTTCTGTCTGTGCTCGCGCATATATCAGTGTACATTAATACGTATGTTTTTGGACGTGTGTGCATGTTATAAATGATTTGGTAATGTTATATTTTTATCCATAAACAACGTAAAGCATTTTATTTGCCTAGTTTTATATCTCACTTTTTGTTCTGCAGGTTGAGTAATATCTGGAATCCTGCATTTTATTAGCATCTTATTCTCGTTATACTATTCTGAGATAATGTAATGTGTTTCTTAACACAATAGTTTCAAACAGTCGCTGTTAAATAAAACTTTCCATTCAGACCTGTTCCTCACATCCCGCTTTATCCATGCACTCGAGCTTTTCTATTCACCTGCCATTATTGTTTTTAATTCGTGATACAATGCGATTCTCTACATTGTCTATCAGACGTCAAGATACAGCACACAATTCAAACATTAAAAATGCATAGGATAATGTAATCTGCATTGGTTTGCTCGATCGGTGGTGACTTGAAATTAATAAAATAACATAACGCTTTATATTCTTTAAATTTTTATGACTTATTTTCACAGGTCTGATCAGATGAAAGGAAGTGTTGCGAAGGACAATAAAGTTAGTTTAGACATGAGAGGCATTGCGCCAACGGTAAACCACAAAGGTGAACTTTCTACACTATGAGATTATATACCAGACTACGTTTACAAACAAAACTCGATCAATAAGGTTTTTGATCGACATCTATTTCAACTAGAAGCTGACTTGAAGTGTCCCCAATTTTGTGAGTTGGGAAATAAAATTACTCCTGGGAAAGAAACAAATATCACAATATTCATAATGGCAAAAACAACTTGTGTGTCCAATTTAAGGATATTATACTAAACTAGAAGCATGATTTAGTTTCTCTGAGGGTCATGATAACAGAGCTAAGAACAACTACGAATAGCAGCGGCGAGAGTGTATCACCTTGGAACATTACCCTGCTTATCCAGAGCTCACTTAACATATCTTGACCTGATGTCAGTGTAGTGTTTTGTTTTGACATATTGGTTTGTAAAAATCGAACAACATTCTCTATCTCAAATATATTGAAACATTCTTGGATCCACGAGTGAGTGACGCTATCATATACAACCTTTCTGTTCTTCTGCCAGTAGACTTCCTACCTCAAGTTACTTATACAATGACATCTGTCGACAACCTCCACATGAGTGGAAGACAATTTATTAGTCGGTGGTTATATTATATTTCCTTTGTTTTGATCAACACTCTTACTTTATTTCATCCACTTGGGAATATCATATGTCTCTATACAACTATTTAGTTGTGTACTCATTTATTAGTGATGCACGCTAAAACGTTTTAACCAGAATCTCTGGACCATATCAGGTCCAGGAGAATTCCAGTTTCACATCACTTTCAAAACATTTTAAAACTTTTCTTCTGTAGTCTCCACGAGTTTGGTTTTCGCATATCTGCGTTTTTACCTTTTCCTTTTTTATTCATTCTGCATCGCCATTGTTTTTCACTTCGTTCAGCCAAATGTCTCTCCAGAATTCTTTTGTCTTTTCTTTGTTAAATAGTTTGTTCTCAGCAACATCTCACTTTAGTTCCATCAAAAATCTATTGTGATTTGTTTTGATCAATGTATTTAGTCCAAATTGCTCAATGATATTGTTGCATCTCTTGATTTTAGCAACTATCAGCTTTACCCCTTGTTTTGTTTCTTTCATCAATGTCCTATATTGTTTTTCTTTCAGCCAGTACTTCTTTGGAACCTCTTCATGCAGTATAGTTTTATCTTATTTCTTTTGCTATGAAATTTTCCCCTCGGAAAATCTTGTCGCAACCCGTCTTCCTGTTTCTCAAATTTCCTTTTCCATCAGGGTTCTCTTGAAGTATTCTGGAGTTGTGATATCTTCACTCCATATCTTTCCGTTACTACTACCGCTACAGCAAACATTAAGTTGTTGGTCATATTGATATCATAACTCCTGATGCCAAGACTTGGTTAACTATCTGTGTCTCTCTCATTATTGTATTCTTCATCTTTTTATTGCTGGTAGTCGTTTTCTTTCATCTGACTGGATAATAACACGTACTGTGCAAGCAATGACCATCTCTTCATCAGCAAAGATACGTTCTGGTTATTCTCGTGGATAGTTAGCGTTCTCTTGATTTGAGGTATCTGAACATTCAAGCCTCTGCTTTCAGTAATACTGACATCTTCTCTGTGTTCTACATTACTATAACATATTTGGTAGATCAAACATCAAACATTTCCTTTTTCAAGTCATACCGTTTTCATTATCTCAATTTAGCTAAACCTACTAGGTTCATTTCAAATGTAACATTACATCACAACTGCATTCTGTCTGCTCCAATCGATCTTTCCTCCTATATGTCGTACCAGAATAATTATATATCAACCGGGCCTACCCTTCTACCAGCAGATCGAATGGCCCTCACCGTTATCAATTCCGACCTCATTCTTCAATACATTTGTATTTGACATTTTCCCCCATAGTAAGCGTTCTATTGATCAGGTGACACGTCGACCGGTGTTTTATCACGTTCAAATTCTACCTTTCGAGGATCGATAAAGTAAGTACCAATTGAGCACTGGAGTCGATGCAATCGACTTGCACTCTCCTCCAAAATTTCAGATTTTGTGCGTATAGTACAAAGAACATTGCTTGGAATTGCAAGAGTCTTCCGCAGTTCTTGAAGCATGATTAGTAAACAAGTGTCACCTTAGTCTATTGGATGTGGACAGCTTTCACTTTCCCTCAAACCCACCTTTCCGTCCTACCCTGAGACTTTTTTTATAATAATGATAACAATAACCCTAATAATAATGCTTTCAAATTTTGTCACATTGCCAGCAATTTCATGGGTGGGGAATCAGTTACACCTACTCCGGTGCTTGTAGTTTTCATTTCTGGTGCTCACACTACCAAGCGCTCTCTCAATAACTAGAACCACCTGAACCTTTTCATTGCCCATAAATGTTTTATTTGCAATGCTAGTATCATTCAATTTTCTTCGATTCTTTGTCAGTAATCGTCAGCTGGACAAGCCATATCTAAAGTCTGTTTGTTGTCCATGTTACCTGGTTTTCGATGTTCAATTTCATGTTTACATTTCGATGTTCAATTTCATGCTCACAATCTTTGCATGGTCTACAACGTCTGCTTTGTGCGCATACCAGTCGCTTGCTCTTTCAAGACTGTATTTTCTGCATGATTTTCTCGATGTTATCGTGAAGTCGGTGGTATTTTCTTCCTTAGCCAGCTTTGTGAACCGGCTGGTTATATGCCGCACAGTTTCCTACTTTTCTCTGCACACCTCACATTTTTCTGTTGCATCTGAGTTGGCAATCTTCTGCTTAAGATAATTTGTTTTCAAGGCTTGCTCTTCTGCTGCACGAATTAAAGCTTGTTTCGGGTTTAATATCACTTTTCCGCGTTCATAGCCACCTTTTCTCCAAATAGGTTTCGGCTTTTATGTCCCTGTAAAATTGCATGTACATCTTTTTTTTCTGTCCATCTTCTTTCGGTTTCGATGTTCTTCTTGCATTCAGACTCTTCCTTGCAATCTCCAATTTTCATCCAATTTGATTTTTTTCACTTCCGACAGCAATGGTTCAGTAGCAGTCTTTGCATACCAAGCTCCGCTGTTCTCTTCTCCTGCACAGCCTTTACAACTAATGACCCCTCTCCCTCTTTTTTTTTTTTTTTCTCGACACGTATAATTTATCAATATCACTCCTTGGAGGAAACGTTGCGTTCATTATCAGTAACTTCTTCGCTTTTCTATCCAGATATTCTAGTGCATTAACTATCCACCCAACCACTCTAGTTCCATATCTTAGCAGGGATACAGCCCAAGTATTAAGTGCCTCATATTTATTCCTACCATTCAGCGTTGATTTTAGAATGATTCTCATTGTCCTAAAGTATTCGTCTGTAAACTTAGTTTTAATTTCCTGCTCCATCAAGACATCTATTTCTAAGATTCCCAGGTATTTACAGCATTTGTTATCTATTTGCTTCCTGACGTTTCCTTAAGTTATTACTATTCCGCTCAGGAGTTTGATCTTGCCTCGCTTCGGAATGAGCACAAACCAAATTCCATTCAGAAGTCCAAAATTAAACCAAACACCGTGTCCACATGTTAACTAATTTGGGATCCGCATTGTCCATATAATTTCAGATCATCCTTGAATAATAGATGATTGACCCTTTGCTGTTTTCGTCTAAATTCATACCCTGCCGTAGTCCTTCCTTAGATCATTGTCAGAGGCACCATGCATAGCACAAACAACAATGAATACAAACTTCCTTCCTGAAATATGCCTCACGTGATATTAAATATACACAAACGTTTCCATCACACGTTAACCTGGCCTCCCATGTTTCCATATTTTCTTCTGGACATTTATTATTTTTTTTTACAATTCCAAATACATTTAGGCATTCTCTAATTCACAAGTGAAGCATTAAATCATATGTCATTTCGTCTGAAATTATTAATATTATCATTATTATTATTGAGTGAGCGACACTTGGGTAAAATATAGAAAACCCCTTAATACCCATCATGACTACCCGTCTGATAACGGTACACCAGGCACATGCATCGCAACCATATGTGCGTGACATGGTGATATCATATCAAGATAAACAGCGCATGACCTCGCAGGTGGGGCCCAGTTAGAATTTTCTTCAGGTCGAGTAGCCCATCCCGCTCAAAAGGTCCCTGAATAAGGTTTGTTTACGGATCTTGAGCAAAACACCCATGTTTCCAAAGGTGAATTATTCAAACCCTAAAGAATTCCTCTCAACACATGGCTATGATGCTCCACCACTACTTCTGCTCGTGATCAGAGATACACATATCGTCAGCCACCAAGGGATATGCTCAACTGGTTAAGGTCAAACAACTGACAAGCAATCTGTGGTATTAAGCAGAATATTTGCTGAAGCCCATCTTTTTATACCAAGACAAATCAATGTACATAATAACACTTCCAATCAATTAAGATCAGAAGCCATGTGAGCCACTGCCTTCTACTGCATCCGGGCATTATTATTATTATTATTATTAGTAGTAGTAGTAGTAGTAGTAGTAGTAGTAGTAGTAGTAGTAGTAGTAGTAGTCAATTTTATTTTTTGCAGCAGTATTTGCATAAGGGCCAGGCCCAACATGCTACATCAGGAGAACTTGTGGTGCGAGAAATTCATGGATCTGGTTTAATGAACGCGATTTGTTTTTTTTTCTTTTTTTTTTACTTGTTTCAGTCGTTTGACTGTGGCCATGCTGGAGCACCGCCTTTAGTCGAGTAAAGCGACCCCAGGACCTATTCTTTAGAAGCCTAGTACTTATTCTATCGGTCTCTATTGCCGAACCGCTAAGTTCCGGGTCATAAACATACCCGCATCGGTTGGCAAGCGATGTTGGGGGGACAGACACACAAACACATACATACATACACATATATATATGCATATATACGACGGGCTTCTTTCAGTTTCCGTCTACCAAATCCACTCAGAAGGCTTTGGTCGGCCCGAGGCTATAGTAGAAGACACTTGCCCAAGATGCCACGCAGTGGGACTGAACCCGGGACCATGTGGTTGGTAAGCATGCTACTTACCACACAGCCACTCCTACGTCTACGTTTGTCTACGTTTTTTATCATTCTCAAAATATTTCCATCTCATACTATCTTCTTCCACCACAATCTTGCGAGAGTTGTGGAGATGAGTTTTCAAGCACGCCATCCATTGGGTCCTGTAAGAAGCAGATGTTTCAAACTGATCCGGCTGTATCCACAAGCGAGACCGACCGAGCTGTTATCCAACCATCGTATTTGTGATCTACCAACTGGATCTCTTGAGGGTTGGTTTTTCCCGTAAAACCTCTTCGGCGATTCTTTCCCGAAACATTTCTTATCACACGCTCGTAGCATCAGAACTGTGATTCCTCAATTCGGAGAAGTAGCGGCTCTACATGTAGCGCCCTCTGATCTCCAACTTACGCATCCAATCGATTAACGTTACTCCACAGATCCTTTGGTGTATACCCGTCTCAGTTGCTTTTACTCGTGATTGTATTTTATGTATCTATATACCTTTTTTTCTGGTAGGTGATAAAGGATATATCAATAATTATTGACCGATTATTCCGGATTGTTGTACCAATGTGTGCTGGCATATCTCATAGTATGGTGTCTGTATAATTCTTTTCTGTAGAAGGCCCTTATTTTCTCCTTCTTTATGTTTCATAGTCTTGGTGTAGCATCCAATTTATGTATGTCGCAACAGTATCATACTTGTTAATGTGTCCTTTCTTAATTAAAACTAGGAATGCAGAGATAATATAGTTAATTGATCCTTCCTCAATTTCATATGTTCCACAATTATTGTATTCTACTTCATTTTCTGAGATTTTGGTAGTTTCTGGTAGGGAAGCTTTGATCATGTAACACGATCAAAAATCCTTTAGTCTCAGCTTTGACTACACTGATTCTCTACTAATGTTGTGGCTTTCCTTTGTCTACTTCCATTCTGTTCAGTTTTTTCAGTTATTGATAGGAGGTTTTCCTGTCATCGCTTTATCGTAGTATTTTGCAACCCTATTTTAAACTTATATTATAGATTTCTTTTTATTTCTATTTGCAATTTTTTATCGTTTCTTCTTTTCTTTATAACTTGTTTTCGTTTCTGCCTCTGTTTGTTGGCTTCCTTGAAGAAATACAATTTTCTTTTTCTTTTATTTTTTTTGTAGCTATTTGTATTAGGTTTCCATTATTCTTTACTAGATATTTGTGGAATCATACAAAGGACATAATAGTTTTGTAGATACAAAAGCATTCTATCTCTGTGTGTTTTGTAGCAAATATAATCTTTCTATATCAGATTTCAAGCAATATATCCAAAATCTAGATATTATTTTTCTTATTTCTCCAGTCTAGTCTTGCTAGTTAATTTACTGAGCTATAACTGTAACTTATATAAACATAACTATAATTTATTGCCAGGATAGCTAGAGAATTGATGCATATTGTATTATTTGTAACATTTAGCTCTGTTTAAGTAATAATCTAATGCGGCTAAAATATTCCGTTTACATGTGTGTTGTAAACGGCCACGTTCAATGATTTTCCAGTATTTGTATGTCTGCGTTTGGTCTAATTCTCTCATCCCTGTCTATCCTGATATTAATTTGTTTTTACCTTCTTCAAATTTACTCAGGCAAATAATTCTCATCTAAATCTAATATCAATGTCTGTGGTAAACACATGTACGATCCGCAGAAGTGTTTCTAATTGCTTATTTTCTCTGTTATCGGATGCAACCTACACTTGAGATTGTCTACATACAAAAGATTATCAAGTGCCCAACTGTTGCATTTATACCCGAGCAGAAAAGCCTAAACTGTCGTTTAAATACGCGAGTGTCAAACCAAAAAGGAGAGAAGAGAGAAAATCTCTTATTCTAATGGGTTTGAAGTTAACCTCTAAAATTCTATCTTTTGTTTATATCTCTAAGATTGCTTTCGTATTACACATGACAATTTCCATGTATCGTACGAATGAGGCTGCCTTAATCATAGCTACAGTGTCCCCCGGATTTCTTTATGAGGAAAACTGTGAAAAGATTGATAGTCAATTCATGCAATGTTCAGGCCCTTTTTTTCAGCCGTTGGTTATATTTTGCTTTGCTGTAATGAATCTTTACGTCCATATCAACATTTGTATTAACGTTATTAATCTCCTAAAATCAGGTTTGTATTAAATTTCTACGAGGTAATTGCCAGTAGGGTTTTGTTGGCTGTAGGGATACAGATAACAGATTAGTAGATAATAGGATTCACTATTTATGTTTGAGGAAGTGAAAGTATGGCACTTAGTTTTGAGAGTTTGCTGACATATGTTGGCACTAGACGAAACTGTGTGCTCTCAGAAATATTCATACTGTAATCAGAACGAAGAGAAAATCATAAACCAACTCATTTCAAATTCAAAATTATTATTATTAACAATATTATTTCTCTTTATCATAGATATTTTTGGAACTCCGGGAGATTTGCATGCGTAGCGGACTTGTTAGCTGCAGCCTACGGTACCATGCCACCCGTTCTTTACAGCTATCTAATACTTTGCTGAACATTCTCGCCGTGTCAAGGAGGTAAAACTTTTGTAACCATTCTAGTGGACACTCTATTCCAATTTCCTTTATATTCCCCTTGATGCTTCTGATATTTTCCCCAAGAACCCAACAATATTTGGCGCTGTCTTCACCCTCTGCATTTTCCATAGCCAAGATTTAGTTGTGTCGATTTACTCTGCTTATTTGCATTTATGTTATTGGACGGTTAAATATTGTTGTTGTTGTTGGCACTCCGTCGCTTACGACGACGAGGTTTCCAGTTGATCCGATCAACAGAACAACCTACTCGTGAAATTAATGTGCAAGTGGCTGAGCACACCACAGACACGTGTACCCTTAACGTACTTCTCGGGGAAATTTAGCGTGACACAGTGTGACAAGGCTGACCCTTTGAATTACAGGGACACTAGAAACAGGAAGAAAGAGTGAGAGAAAGTTGCGGTGGAAGAGTACAGCAGGGTTCGCCACCATCCCTTGCCGGAGCTTCGTGGAGCTTTAGGTGTTTTCGCTCAATAAACACTCACAACGCCCGGTCTGGGAATCGAAACCACGATCCTATGACCGCGAGTCCGCTGCCCTAACCACTGGGCCATTGCGCCTCCGCGGTTAAATATTAGGTGAAACTTAATCTATGGAGACGTTTCAGTAATGGTATTACAATGGGAAATACCGGATGAACAGAATTGTTATCATTAAGCAACTGGCTTGATAACTTAACATCGTTTTATTTCAATATGATGCACGAGTTGCCCATACTCTGTGACAGATGTATTAAGATATAAAGACTGAGTAAAATAACCCTAGCTGTAGAAAAAATAAAAGAGTCGTAAGCAGAGGTTACGAAACTCGGCGTCCTTTCTCTGCTATCGTATCAAATTGGTCATCTGTACTCTTCAGTACCTAATACTTTAAAAAAACAAAGAAGCATTATAAGGTCGTTGTACATCGTTTGCAAATGACAATCTGATGACTCGAGGAACAAAAGATATCAAATAATGTATTTCTGGATACACTATACCTGAAAATAAGACGGAATATTCACGGTTGGAATGTCTGTGATGATAGATTTGCCCGTTCATTGCTGATCCGAGGACAGCGCGGACAATATTAAAATAAAGACGTTGTAATCTACTTGAAGACTGAAAACCACCATGTTGTTAGTTAGATTATTAACAGTTGACCAAGATTACTGAAAAACGTCAACACAAAAGCAACAATATATCAAACCTACAAATTTATATGATAAACCTGCATTCACCACTTCAGTGTATCGGAGCACTGTACTTTTGACCTGCTATAGCAGAGTAATGTGAAATTTTAATTTTGCTTTCGTTCCTTCCAAAAATCGAACATCACCTAGAGGCAAGCTGGCTGACACCATAGTCAAATTATAAAGTGACTCACTTCAGATTAAAAGGCTTCCACGTAGCTTGGCAGGCGTTATTAGCATCCCATGCCACCCTCCGATCAGTGTAGCTTGAATCACAATATAACAGCTGTTAAAAATCATTAAATACATGCACGAACCTTTGACCCGACAATGTATCTGAAAGATCGATTTTTCCACTCGATGTCATCATGATTGGTAACTCGAAATTAAGTTCCTGTCATGTTTCAGACTCCAAACAAAAGTTTTACACGTATTTTACTATTTAAATAAATAACAAGTCTTATTAAAAAAAATTTGGAGCTTTAATCAGGAATGAATATCACGTGTATGTTGATTATTTTCCTTTCAGTTTTGTATTTGGTTATTTATTCACTTATGGCTAATTCACTTAACCCCGTTAATTAAGACATCGAAATCAAACAATCAGATTTTACAGTATGAAAGGAAACAGGATGGTGTGTTTTTAGCATTTTCGATTTACTACGTAGCAAAGTGAAAGCAAAATAATAAAGAAAAAATTGTAGGTTTTAAACAGTAGATTTTAACCAGCTTCTCCTCCGTAACGATAATTGAAGCTGGCCGAGTTGATAGCTAATTTGATTCTAACCGTGAATGCCGGTAGTTCGTATTCTGACAGCAGCACCATTACTTAATGACAATGAAAGCAAATTTTCTATAGCATAATCAAACATGGACCGTAAGTTGTTAAATTTAAAGAGTGTTGTTGTTTTTTTTTTTACGACTTATCTCGAATAACTTCATGCGAATTTAGTTTGGTGAAAAATGGCTCTCAACCTCATTGAATCGAAATCCAGATATATTGTACAAATATTATGTCGCTGAATAGTTTATCGATGAGGCGACCAAAAGGCCGTCGTCAATTATCACCATATGTCGTTGAAATACTACAGTTGCTAAGCGGTCATTCAACTAGTTATTCTCTTCATAGAATCGTTATAATAACAAAAAGAATACTAAAAGGAAATTCAAAAATAGATTAACGTAACTTTCCAAGTCGCTAAAAGTCCGACTTAAATACCAATGGCTGTCAAGGTCTACGTTAAGTAAGAGTATTTTACTAAAACCCATACATTCTTCTAAGGCAAGATATCCCTCGTTATATAACTAATGCTTTATTGTGTTTATCTATCAAAGGTGTTTCCAAATTACTGCTTAAGATAAAAAGAACGTAGAATATTTCCTACTGAGCCGTACGTAGAGCACGAAGGCAGCGGGGTAGCAATTTAGTGCATATATTTTTAGGAGTTCTTTATCTGCTGCATCTTAACCACTTTAATAGACAAAGCAATAGCTAGCTCTAAAACAATGTTTGTTTACGGACACCAAATAATCTTCAGAATCAGAAATCTAACATAAACACCTAGATATGTAAGAATTTGTTTTTGACAATAGCGAAACTACACAATGGTGTAAGTGGAGCTGTAGTCTATCTAATCAAAGTTTTGTATGACAGCACTACGTCACACATAATTACACCAAATTATTGACACACTCCTGTATACATGTATATACACACGCACATATATATATAATTACAGACATGCGCACACATATACGTACAAGTATATGTATACGCATATTTATATAGGTATATATATATATATATATATATATATATATAT
>NC_068984.1:37001547-37003642 GCF_001194135.2 Octopus bimaculoides
TGTGTGTGTGTGTGTGTGTGTGTGTGTGTGTGTGTGTGTGTGTGTGTGTGTGTGTGTGTTTTATGTAAAAACTGTTTGATTCGACCCCATGCAAATTTAAGTTTCGTAGATTCGTCATATGTACCAAGTGCCTACGCTTAAGCGACTGAACGGAGAGGTGAAGCAAGTTCGAAATGGCGACTGGAGATTGAGCTGCTGTAACTCAAGATGGGTCACATGGTGTTGATATTGGTATTGAAATATCAGCAACGTTATGAAGAAAACCACATTTGTATTTCTCCAACTACGTTGTAAGGCAGGTTGTTGGTGGCTCCTCGCTGACTAGATAATGAGGTGAGAACTTTTAGCGATACCAGCTACCAGAGTGGATGCGTGTGAGTGTGATATACATGCTGTATGAATGTGGTGCGTGAGTGTGGGTATATGGCGCATAAAAATGTGCATCTGGTGTGTGTGCGTGTGTATCTCTGCGAGTGACATGATGTCAGTTTGAGATCTATGCGGGAAGCGGTTAGATACCCTCCCCTTCATATATATTCTTTAGAAATCCTTCGAAAGTAAATCGATGGTTTACTAAGTACGAGTAGTGATCTACGAAAATTTACATTCTCTCGATTCCCAGTAATTCAGACCGACTCGTGGTCCCAACAGACAAACTGGAAAAGGAATTGCCCTGGAGAATGGTGCTGGAGATTCGCTGGAACAGCTGCTCTGACTCACGGACTTGCATTTGCAGATAGCCATCTCTGCCTCGATAGCAGTGAGCAGCGTCCAGGGGCCGTGAACGCAAGAGGTCTCCACTGGCACAGGCTCGACGATAAACATGTCAGAGAGTGATCGATATTTTATCAATATGTTTTTCTCAATTTCATCCTGAACGCACCAATTCATTGCTGGAGAAGGTGCCACAGCATATGTATCCCAGATGAGGTGCCTATCGTCACGGAACGAGAAAATTGTCATATTGTCAGGCCTTTCATCTCCCCTTCGGTATAGTCCCTCCGCTGGTCTGAGCTGAGAAGGGAAGCCTTTGGCGTCTAAGCTATGCTTTATGATTTCATTAAGTGTGGCATTGCGTGGAATGCCGTATCATATCATTATATGATATGACAATGGGGAGAAACCGAAAGAAACACCAGTGGATCTGCAGCGGAATTTGTGAGGCAAATATTCTGAAGATACTGGAGATCGAATCCAAGATACACCACCTTAGACTGTTGGCGATCACTTGCTCGAAGTTCACGAGAAGGTGTTTAACTGATGGCAAAACCAGGCAAGTCGTTTTTTTTATTGGTGGGTACTGCAGATTAGTGGAGAAAACGCAGTCTTTCGCAGAATCCGAGCTGGCAATTACGGGCACCGGTTAAGTAAGGTGAGGATCTGTTAGTGATGCTCCATTCATAACATATGTCGCGATATATGAATCTGCGTGATTTCTGTGTGAGTATGCATATATATTGTTTTAAATAATCGAAGAAGGTATATAGAAAGAAAAAAGTTAGGAAACATAAATAATATATCGAGAAAAATATATTTCATTATTTAATACATTGCACTTTGAAATCAATTACATATTTATATCGATTATTTTAGTATATTGTGTTTCTCATGCTTTGTATTTTTTGTTTATACTAATAAATTTAGATTTTGAGTTTTGTAGTTTTGTAATTTTTGTTTAAAATAAATCTATATAACAGCAGCAAACTGGTTCAATAATTAATCCATTACTCTGACACATCTATGTCTTAAAAAGATCTTTTTTTAAATTTGCTTCAATTTTTTATTGTATATGTGTGCAAATCTTCTATTTATTTATTTTTTTGCGAGTGTTTTTATATGCGCGCGCACCAAAACACAGAGAGCTTAGACATTAGAAAAATACAATAAACATGAAGACATTACAAAATATATAAAAGAAGAATATCGACATGACTAATAGATACATAAGAATATCTTGGGGACATTTATGTCAAATAGAATTTTAGTTTACGTGAGAAAGATTTGCAATCATTTTACTGTCTGAAATAAATGAGAAAGCAATGAGATAATACGAATAGTATGAATATATACAGATATATTCTTCAATGTATATATG
>NC_068984.1:37003865-37005419 GCF_001194135.2 Octopus bimaculoides
GCGCGTGTGTGTTCATAGTGAAATATACGTTATCTATATAAAGCACGCACTCTCGTTCACCGATTCATATAAATATTAAAATATATTCTCTAACAGATTTTTTGACCAAATCTTCTCTTCCTGTTCCCTCTCTCTCTCCTCTCTCTCTCTCTCTTCCCACTCCCTCTCCCCCTCTCTTCTCTCTATCTCTCTTTTTTTCTCTCTCTCGCTCTCTTATATTTCTCTCTCTCATGTATGTTCGTTTCTAAGTATGCATATGCCAGTGCGCATTAGTATCTTCAAGTGTGTATATTTATGTTTGTATATATTGATGTGTGTGTGAGTGTGTGTGTATGTGTGTGTTTGTGTGAGTGTGTGTGTGTGTGTCTGAATGTCAGTATTTACTGCAGTACTTGTGTGTGCCGGTGTATCGTTACTATGGTAGATATCAATTGACACATGTGATTCACACAAAAATGTGTGTTAGTGTGGGTGGGTGTCGTGTGTGTGCTTGTGTTTGTGTGTGTGTATGTGTGTATTTGTGTGTGTTTGTGTGTGTGTGTGTGTGTGTGTGCGTGGGTGTGGGTGGCATTATAAATTGCAGCTGCTTATTAACATCTTTTTTTCGAAAGAATCATATGCTATAAACTTACACTCCGTAATTTTTTTTGTTTTATTTTGATATTTTTACAAATTTTGTAGAAGAAACGGTTTTCTTCACTACGTAATGATTAATAAAAATGCATTTTATGTATTAGAGACGTAACTTTGCAACTAATTTTTGCTGTTGTATTTCTCCTTTATATCTTAGGTGTTCGTTCCGTGTAAATGTCGGTGCAATGGTTTTTGACGCTTCCGTATATTGCTTTGATTGTTGATGAGACTCAACTCTGCACTACTTCACCAGATCAATAATCAGGATCATTCAGGCTCTGATCATCTTCCATCTAAAATATCATAGCGTGATCTTAGTTTTATTTGACTGCTAATGACATGCCCAGCAGATTATTCGACCGCTCACGCTAATCCGTTGATTCGATCCAGCGAAGTTGTGGGATTATTGATGATGGAGACATGAGAATAGTTTATGGTATTTCTTTTATCTATGAATATTATTCATATTTCTGTTCCATCTGATTGATTACCATGTTAGATTTGAATATTGATTTATAATTAACTAGGCACAAAGCCCTTATTTAATAGAAGAGGAAATTGTAAACATGAGACCCATGCACATCTCAAAAGCATTAACCGCGTAAGTTAAATTATATGTCGTCATATTGAATATGGATATTGACTTCATGGTTCCAAACATTATGGAACTTATTTCACAATTTATGTCACTTCCAATATTATTTTTCGTATCGATTTGGTTTCAATAGTCAAGAGACCAATATTTGCAGAGGAAAATTGTATTTCGGTTTCAATCGAAAGCACTATATAATTCACGCACGATGATATAAAAAAACAACTTTGGCAATTGAACGTACGCATTTGTATGTAAATATACATACATAAATACATAAATACATACAAATATATATATATATATATGTGTGTGTGTGTGTGTGTGTG
>NC_068984.1:37005543-37008885 GCF_001194135.2 Octopus bimaculoides
ATATATATATATATATGTATGTATGTATCCTTATAGAATGATATTCCTTTACTTGTTTCAGTCATTGAAGTGAAGCTATCCTGGGATAACGATTCCAATCGCTTTAGTTGAAACAACCGACCTCACATACACATTTTCTGTTTGATACATATTTCATGAGTTTCGTCTAACCGAATCGCTTATTTTGGGGGACGTCTGCCCCGTTATCATTCGTTCTAGCTTGTTCAGTATGACACCATTCACTCTTCTTCAACATATCATTAGTCCAACCTGCTCTATCATCTAAATCTGCTGATGAACATTCTGCTTCGGGTCTTCATTATCCAGAGAATCTGCAGTTTTGTTACTGTCAAATTTTCAATATCAATCATAATGTTGTAACCATACCAAAATTACTTCACAATTCGTTTACTTACATTATGCGCCGTTATTAGTAAATATAGAACGTAGCAATAACACTTAGTTCCAAAGGATGACTCATCCGAGTTGTTTTGAAGAAGAAAAGCTACTTCAACGTTATCTTTTAGTTCACCTATGTTAGATGCGTGACCTGAAACATACTCCACATGAAGCAAAGCTTTGTTTTTTAGGGTTCTTATCCTGACAAAATTCTTTGATGGATCGGCAGAAATCCAAAATAAATCTGTTTTGATAATCCTCTGTTCGTTGTTTGATCGCCACTTAACAGGAAGGTGAATTTTAGAGTATCATCTCATAGGCATTTGTATGTCCAATTAGTAAACATTGGCTTCTGTTTGGGATCTGAAGTATTATCACTAATAGAGTAATACAGCTTTTGTAGCATTGAAACGAAGTGCTGAGTTTTGTTCCTTAGAAATGTACGTTATTTTAGCATTCGATTTCAAAACAAGCCAATCACGAAGATTACTGCGCGGTGTAAATCCATCAGCAATAAAGTTCACCGTGAATCAAGTAGAGCAGCTGCTCCTTCTTTGTCGCCACGTGAAGAGTTTCCTGCCGTCTGTGTATTAAGCAATATTTACCGATACTTAAAACGCTGGAATCGATCGTGTGTTGTCATGATGTTTTCATTCTTAAGTCTATAAACCAGTGTTTACTTTACACTAACCACAAAGATTTCATTGATAGAGATGTCGCAAACATTTAGAGTTACACTGATGCATGTCCTTTGTCCATATGTTGAGAAGAATTTAAATTTTTCCCATTATGCTACTTCTCTTCCTAATTAACTTTGCATAAGACGCTACACATTAAGCATGTGTTTTAAGTTTTTCAGCATTATAGTAAATTGTTCCTGTTGACCAAAAACAGAAAGCTCCTCCATCACTTACAGCTCACTGTCCATCATCGAACATACTGAACACCTCATATATGTTTTAATATTAGACTTAGTTGCCTCTGTTTCCACAATAGGTGTGCATACTATACGTGCTTTAACTGCCATCGTATCAAGAAGAAATCAAGGAAGAAATATTTCCTAAGCAAGAAATTGTTGATTCGATCTCCACAGCTACTCTGTTCTAAGCCAAACACCATGAAAAAAATAGTTTTTAAATAGCTTGTTTCTAGTCCAGAAAACTTCTTAACAGTTCGCCATTCCAGAGCCTTCTTTCTAATTTCTGCACTTGCTCCTCTCAGCGTTTATTTATTTATTTGATGGAACTTATAATATCATTTAATACCATGTCGACCTGGTTAACAGAAAGACAAATTGTTACTACAAAAACGAACATTTAATATTTTGCACTCCGTACTTCTAGCAACTCGAATAGACGGAGCTCAGGCACTGTATTAATTTGTTTCTCTATAATACAACTTCATGCTTCAGGTTTTACCCTTTACCTTACATTTTACGTATCTCAGGTTTAAAGCATTGTCATATCTTAAAACAGTTACACCTGTACGAAGCAGGAGGTAGATGTATAAATATTACATTTTAAATGATGTTCGTGGAAGTAAAACATTGAATGACTAGTTTAGATATTCATTATTGCATTGATATTTATTTATTTATATCACACTGAAATGAAAACGCAGCAAATACGAAAAGAGACAAAAAAATTGACAAAAGCAAAGTTTCAAGTAGAGAGGCGTACATTTTACGAATTGATATTTTAGATTCCTTGCTTTTATCCTATTCTTGCATTGACGTCATAACGAAGCAACATTGAGGACTCTATCTTTCTCTTGTCTCTCTTCCGGTCTCTCTATCTATTTATATCTATCTTCACGCGCACATGCATGTATATGTATATATATATATCAACGTTATTAAATACTCTACTGAATATTTGGCGTTCTAAATAGGAAAACCAATTACCCAACGAGTGAAGTTACCAGTACCAGTATCTCTTTCTATGCTTGAGTACTATACAGTCAACCGTTGTAGATTGCCGGCATCTAAACCAATTTGAGAGTTAATACGGTATCCACCAGGATAACTTATCGCATTTATACTCTCTCTCCTCTTCTCTCTCTCTTCCTCTCTCCTCTTCTCTCTGTCTTCCTCTCACTATCTCTCTCTCTCTCTCTCTCTCTCTCTCTATATATATATATATATATATATATATATATGAAAGGAAAGAAAAGGACTAAAGGAACCCTATCTTTTGGACCTAAAATTTCATAAGATAGGGTTTGCGGATTCTGTGGCGAATATATTCACTTCGCTGGACGGGGTGCCGATGCATCGCAAGAATACTCATTTTTCAACAGCTGCGTGGAGTCTGCTGCAGGAATCGAAACCACGGGCCTCTACATACATATGCATATATGTATATGAATGTATATGTGTATGTATATGTGTATGAATGTATATGTATATGTATATGTGTATGTATTTGCCTGTTTGTGTGTGCGCGCGCGTTTTTGGGTGTCTATTAATTATCAGTATCACATGCATAATGTATGTGTGTTGTTAATCGCTTTTTGTTGCGGTTTTTCGTATAAGGCGTATAATTTTAAAAAAAAACGCTGTATACTTTAAAACCAGAAGGGAATGAGAATGACATATGTTGATATTTCACTGTATTTTCTACTCCTCGGTGTCATATTCTCACCTAACCTCCGAAGCTAATGCTGCCGGTAACACAAAATTTGAATGTGTGTGTGTTTGTGTCTGTGTGTGTGTGTGAGAGAGAGAGGGAGTTTATGTTTGTCTCTCAACACTACTTGACAACTGGCGTTGTCTTGCTCAGATCCCCGTCACTTATACCGATCGGCATAAGATACCGAGATCTGAGTACCAGGCTTAAGGAGCATAATTACTGGGGTCTATTCCTTCGAGTAAAACCCTTGAAGATCGCACCTCATTATGGCTGCAGTTTAATGACTGAAACAAACAAATAGCAGATTTTATAT
>NC_068984.1:37009181-37013472 GCF_001194135.2 Octopus bimaculoides
GATTTCTATAGCAACTTTGTCCAGATTTATGACTCGGAAGTTTCTTCCAAGTGCAAGCCCATCGTCATTCATGAGCGAAGGGGTATTTACCCTTCATATTTGTGCATGTGTGTGTGTGTTGTGTTATTTTGTGTTTTGTTTGCACTTACATTCATGCATGTGCATACATATACCTGGAGATATCAACATATATGCACGCAAAAAACTGCATTGCACACCTGTACAGATGAGCACACCACTTTACACACGCGCAATATTATCCATACACGTATACACTGATACAATGCTCTTACAATATGTGTATGTTGTTGTTGGCACTCCGTCGCTTACGACATCGAGGGTTCCAGTTGATCCGATCAACGGAACAGCCTGCTCGTGAAATTAACGTGCAAGTTGCTGAGCACTCCACGGACACGTGTACCCTTAATGTAGTTCTCGGAGATGGGGATATTCAGCGTGACACAGTGTGACAAGGCTGACCCTTTGAATTACAGGCACAACAGACACAGGAAGTAAGAGTGAGAGAAAGTTGTGGTGAAAGAGTACAGCAGGGTTCGCAACCATCCCCTGCCGGAGCCTTGTGGAGCTTTAGGTCTTTTCGCTCAATAAACACTCACAACGCCCGGTCTGGGAATCAACACCGCGATCCTATGACCGCGAGTCCGCTGCCCTAACCACTGGGCCATTGCACCTCCACTATGTGTATGTATATATACACAAATATGTGCGTGTATGATTGTGCATATTAATTATCTGTACGTACCTGGTACTTCGTAACGCAAAGAAAATATACTATATAGTATACTAAATGTTTTTATAAGTCAGTACCACAGCGTACTGCGTCGAAGGGTCAACAAGCCTGAAACATGGTATATACGATCATTACCCATTTTTTGTCTTCGATCACATTGTTTGCTTACATCTGATGATTCGATACGAAACGTTGTAGCAAAAATTAATACTGGCTATATGATATATAGAGTACCTGTAGAAATAACCTTAACACCTTAACAAGATAATGCGTAGGTACGTATGTTTGTATTTAATTATAGAATTACTACTGCGAGGATGTTATACACGTTTGTATTTTCATAAATGCATTGGCCCACATACACATGTACAAGAATATGTGCTCACCTATGCACATATCCAAGCATACTTACACAAATGCACACATATACACATACACAAGCACAAACATGCATGTATAATCAAAATTTATGAATATGCAAATATGCAAAAATTATAATACGTTAAATGAAGAAATTATAAAAAATTAAAATAATTTTAAAATAAGGGAAGTCAGAATTTCAGAATGCAAAATTACGAAATTGCATATTTGCATTTTAGAGTCATGAAAAAAAGAAGAAAAGTATTCAATAATCATGGATATATACAAAGATATAGAAATATAAAATCACAAAAATACAAAATTATAAATTTAAAAAGGAAAACATATCGCTGTATAAAATACAGAATTCAAAATTATGAAAAGATTTTAATATTAACGAAACATGACAGCATTGTAACGATGTAAAATTAAAACTTACAAGAATGTGAACGTGCCAAAGCGTAAAAGCGTATGTGCACATATACAGATTGTTATTGTCATACATTCACAGCCAACATGCAAGAGACATATGCTTACTAGAAGTGAAATTAGAAAATTGTAATAAAGATTGTGGAAAATAAATTCTTCACAGTAGATTAAACGGCAGCTAGAATTTATAATACTATTGGAAATGTTGTTAGAGATAATATTGGCAACATTAATAATAATAATAATAATAATGATGATAATAATACTAATACTAATAATAATAATAATACTAATAATAATAATAATAATAATAATACTAATAATACTAATAATAATAATAATAATAATAATAATAATAATATTGGAAGTATTATCATGTACATTAATTTGTCCTGGTATAAAAGATAGGTTACAGCAAATATTCTGCTTAATACCACAGTTGTCAGTTGTTTGACCTTAACCAGTTGACCATATCCCTTGGTGGCTGACGATATGTGCATCTCTGATCATGAGCAGAAGCAGTGGGGGAGAATTATAGCCATGTGCTGAGAGGAATTCTTTGGGTTTGAATAATTCACCTTTGGAAACATGGGTGTTTTGCTCAACATCCTTAAACATTATTCAGGAGCTTTTGTGCGGGATGGGCTACTCGACTTGAAGACAATTCTAACTGGGCCTCACCTACGAGGTCATGCGCTGTTTATCTTGATATGAGATCACCATGTCACGCACATATGGTTGTGATGCATGTGCTTGGTGTATCCTTATCAGACGGGTAGCCATGATGGGTATGATGGGCTTCGTATATTTTACTGCAGTGTCACTTTGATGGCCTGCACTGCTCTCTCAGTCAATAATAATAATAAGGATAATAATACTACTACTAATAATAATAATTATAACAATCCTTTGTACTATAAGCACAAGGCCTGAAATCTGCGGAGAAGGGACTAGTCGATTACATCGACTCCAGTGTTTCACTTGTACTTAACTTATCGTCCCCGAAAAGCTAAAAGTCAAATTCGATCTCGGCAGAATTTGAACTCAGAACAGAAAGACGGACGAAATTCCGTTAAGTATTTTACTCGACGCGCTGAAGATTCTGTTATGTCGAAACCTTTGTATTAATAGTAATATTGATTTCAAATTTTGGTTCAAGGCAAGCAGTTTTTGGGGAGCTGTAATTCGATTACACAGACCCCAGTGGTGAACTGGTACAAATTTATCGACCCCGCACGGATGAAAGACAAAGTGGTCCTCGGCGGAATTTGAACTCAGCATATAACGACGGACTAAATGCCGCTCATCATTTCGTTTGGCATGCTAGCGATTATGCCAGCTCACCGCCATTGAGATAATAATGATATTAAATTGCAATAATTGATCTAATCGACTTTTCCGCATCCAAAACATGCTAGCCTTGTTCTAAAATTTAAAACCAATAGCAGTGTAACTAGTGATAACAGCAATAATAGCAGTAAGAAAATCGAATCCAACCTCGATTGCTGGCAGCGCGCCTCAAGGAAAGGGCTTCGCTCTTGTTGGACAAGGTCAGTTTATCTTCACCTGTGAAATTAAGTGTTTTTAAAAAGTTAGTCTATAGCTCTTGAAATGTAATGCCCAAAGGTAGGAAAGTGTTAAAATGTGGATATTTCTATAACAGTCAATCGCTGATTTGATTTTATTCCATAGGCGACGATTTCTTACGTCTTGATATATGAAGCATCTCATTCTACGAAGTTCATTATTACTGGAATTTAATAGCCAGCAACAGCTTTAACAGTATAACTTTGAAATTTGGTTAATAATTTTGTCTGAGAGCTTGACTCTCTGCGGAGCGTGTACTGTATCACTAATTTTGGACAATCAAAATATAAAATTTGTCAAAATACCACTGTGACGCTTTAACAAAACACATGGTAAGTTAGCAACATCCAAAGCAATACGACGAATTCCAACACCAAATTTATAGGAGGCAGTCCTTTGACAACAGAGTCCAATCAATCTTCTAAAGGCCATGAAAGTCATATATACCCTCCCACTAAAGGTCGCTACCCCAATAACTATAACTTAATTGAAATATATAGAAATTCTTAGAGAATTGTCACTTAGCTTATATTCTTGGTGTTTTATTCTCCTTTCCTCATCTTCCTAACTTCTGGCAAGATAACAAGAAAAACAGATCAGTAAGTATATTTTACAAAATCCATATATGCACAGGATGGGTCAATAACTTGCATTGAAATACCCAACGCTTCCACACACCGATATGAACTGATGCTGTAACATTCACTAAAGTAGTATATGTACAGAGACAGAAATTGAACACATCTGTTCTTTCAATAGAACGAATAAGGTCACTAAGCAGAATAACGCAGAAATTCTAAGCATATATAATATCCCACACCAACACCATAACCCATACACAGCAATAACAGAAGAATGGGGATAGCTGTAATAGTAATAGTAAAAAGTATGTTACCGAGTACAAATTGCGTAATGTAATAACTGACATATTCAGCGGTGCAATTTCGATACATACCAACTACATCTATACAATCCGATGCTCATTTAAATCTGTTTGCATAGATCAGCGTCGTCTAATGGCATTGTTATTTTTTTTAGTCTTGTGTGGATCTATTTGCCTGAGTTCTATTCATAAGTCGGGTATAATAAGCACTATATAGGTGTAGTCTTGTATCCTACAAAGTAGTGTTTGTTAAGTGTAAAATTTGAATTTTACATATATAT
>NC_068984.1:37013520-37017330 GCF_001194135.2 Octopus bimaculoides
ACATATATGTACATATATGTACATTGGGACATGGTAAAAAATCAATCCGATCATTTCAAGGTAGGAATAAAGATATAACGGGAATGGTTGAAATAATATAATATATAAATAATATAATACAAGTGAAATATATATCCTGGTTGATAATAGTTCATGTTGAAGCGAGAAAGTATAAAATAATATAGATCTCGACGGTAATAATAAAATAATTCAGGATGATAAAAATACAGTATTACAGAATACAAAATATGCAGCCAACAAACGCTAAACGCAGTAAATAATCTTAATTATTCGGTGATAAATGTCTTGAAATCAGAAATTTGGAAGAGTGTCTACATCAGTACAAAATTTCAGATTTATGATTAAATGCATATTTATTTTGAAACAAGATAATATATATTTCCCCTCAAGCACAATGATATTTCATAGATTAGCGCTTCGATCGATGAGAGATTGAATTGTAATTTTTATGCATATTTTAGTAAACTCGCTGATGACATGTTTCCGTGTATTTAAATGAATATTTGTGTAGATAATATCTCATTTTGAAGCTGTTTTTGTGGCTCTTTTCGTGTGTTTTATAAGTAATGGTATAAACGGTGTGGACCACAGCTTTAAAAACATGTCCTATGGCCAAGCAATTTCTTTTAAGATGGCAATTACTAAGGCCGCAGAATTTGTCTGGGCGATGTTGTAGAAAACGTTAAAATGTATCAAGTGCTCCGGTTCCTGAATTTTCCTAAGCGTTTCCTTCCGAAGTCTTTCCTACAGATGGTCTGGAATTCAGATTTTCTGTCACCTTAGTAGGTTGCCATCAAATCTAACGAGTTCTATCAGTTCAACTGACTACTTAATTACTCGACAGCTGGGCTGGAAAGGAGCTACTACAACGGGTTAGGGTAGACCTAGGCACAATAGTAACTGATTGGTGCTACCACACAGGGGAACATTCTGGAATTCCCGAACTAGATCCCCACTACTGGATGTAGTTTAATGTCATATCCAGGATTTATATACACACACATGCACACACGTGCACATGTACACACGTGCACATGCACACACACACACGCATACATATATATATATATATACACATATATCTTAAGCAGACTTGTAATTTTTATTTGTTATTATTTATTCATATTACCATTAGATTTTACCCTTATTTTTTATCCCCATGTAAACGTGGATGTTCTGTTAGAATCGACTATACAGCGGTAGATACCACAAGAGAAGCTCTCGCATTGGCTTTTAGTGCAAAATGCACACTTGTTTATATCGGTAGCGGGAGATAAATCCCCGCCATCTCCAGCGCCGAGACCGTGAATTCGACTTTCATTCGTCTTATCAATGAGGAACGCTCGACCACTAGACAAAGCAGCATCACATGTCTCCGCCAGCGATATATAGAAAAATAGTGCTAGAACAGGCGCTGGTGTCGAGATTAGCCAACGAGATGGTTAAACTACACATATATTAGCAACAGATGCATTGTTAATACCGAGAACTAACATGTTATCATTATGCTTTAACTATGAATACTATGACAACATTTTGTTATTTTAGAATTGTTCTATTCTGTCCATACCTATTTATTCTCCTACTGATAATTAAAATTTTCCTCGAAGCTACTCTAGACAGGCGTTTCTCAGTTGATTTATGACACTGTATATAATACATGGTTTTAATTGTGCTCTACCTTACCGGCTAGACAATTGTCTGAGTATACAGACCAATTAAATCCAACATCTAAAATAATCTTCTTAAGTAATACACTAAACTTCCATCTTTACTATTCCAATGATCTGCACTTTTAACAGAAAATATGAACACCTCTCAAAATTCGTCTATATCTACATGTTGGTGAAATCATCCAAATTGTTCTTATATTAATTTATTCATAAATGTCACGACAAAATGACAATGGGGTTGCATTACATAATTAATAATATATAATCAATATTACTTAATCATTGCTCATATTCATGTTTTCCAATTTACTAAAGGATTCATTAGTAAAGAAATAATATTGATACTAGTCCAATTATTCTTCACTTGTTTTATATACATATATTCACATGTGTATGTGTATGTGCGATTTTAAGTGTACGCGTGTGTGAGAGGACAAACACCGATATTGATGCATTAGCTGAAACGTATGTATCCGTTGTGAATGGATGAGTATACGAATGTATGAAATGAGAATACGTGCGCGTGTAAGGAAATTATTCGTACATGCAATTAGTGTATAGGTTAGTGTATAAAGAAATAACCGATTTTTATGACATGTATTCACTACTTTTTCCGTTCTTTAGTCTAAATAAGTGCGCGCTTTTATATATATGTGTGTGTGTGTGTGTGTGTGTGTGTGTTTGTGTTTGTGTGTATGTGTCTGTCTATCTCTGTCTGTGTCTGTGTGCGCGCGTGTGTGCGTGAGTTTTCCTGTCCTTGATTGCAAATGAGTCAACAGCTGTCAGTTCAAATTTATTTACTCATCGTATAATTAAAAATACCACGCAATCCTAATAACCATCTCATAAGTGCCCTGTGATATTACTAATAGCAGACAGGATCTGTTTGCTCACAAGATCTTATTAAATTTTGGTTCTCTACTTTCTATCACTCGTTTTGTTTATTTGACTTTAACTTCGTTGAGCCATTTCCTGCGCCTCCGATTCAGATCTTTTGTTGACATTAAATGTGATATCCCGTATCGTCAAAAGCTTGAGTTTCCAAGGAGTCCTAGTCCATAAAGCATCATTCAGCTTTATTTTCCTATCAAGAACCTTAGGAGTATCAATCCCTTCAATCGTTAACTTTGAGAAATGACCTTACTTGATTCTTCTGAGCCACATTACAATATGAATATCGATTTTGAACTGTGTATATCTCTAAATGCTAAGCTATGAATGTCCGTCATAATTTCTGTTCTTTGAATATATCTTGTAGCACAACATAGGGTAGTGATTTAATAATTAAAAGGCAGCCTATTTGTCTTGGATATTTTCATGTGGTTATTTAATAACTTATCAGAAAATCCTTCAGCTACATTGTATAGAATAAAGCAAAATCTTACCATTGTCAAGAAAAAACATTCTATTCTTTGTAATTTGCTGCGTAAAAAGCAGTGAAAATGAAAATAAATCAAACACTTCTGGAGATTGTGCTGAGGAATGTGTAATTATCTCCAGATCCCAAGAAATTCAAACCAAAAATTAAAAAAGAACAGCAATATATATATATATGCATGGATTTTCTTTTATTTCACATGCTTTCTTGGATAATTAAGAAATTTGTTAAATCCTTTGAAAACATTAAATTCACCAAAAAAGTATATTTTATTAGTCTTTAAAGAAGACACTAATTGGGTTCAAGAAAAAATATTCAGCAATGTGTAACGTTATTCATCACAGTTCTGGAAAAGTTCTAAATTAGTCTATAAGATTCTAAAGTTGATTTATAGGATGTAAACGTCATTAAAACCAAAATTAAGTCAAAACCAGAGCAAAGGGACGAAAGCTATAAACAACAAATCGCTCTAGTGCAACTTGTGGTTGCTATATTTTATTTTTGTTCTTGTTATAGTTGTTATTTATTTATATTCCTGCTTTTTCGTTACATGATTAAAAGGAAATCAATAGAATCCAAACCAGCGAAAAAGGTGATTAAAAGGTGGAACGTTGCAACAAATCATTACTTTTCTTTTAATCAATTAACCTACGAGTGACAAGAAAAACATTACGAAAAAGTTATTGAAGAAAACTATATAATTAGGCATATACGTATATAAATGTGTGTGTGTATATG
>NC_068984.1:37017581-37022049 GCF_001194135.2 Octopus bimaculoides
TAGAATGTGTGCAGTACCCAGTAGTGCAATTTTCAATATTATTATTATTATTATTATTAAAAAAGGCAGCGAGCTGGCAGTATCATTAGCACGCCGGGCGAAATGCTTAGCGGTTATAATCTTTGTCCATACGTTCTGAGTTCATATTCCACCGAAGTCGACTTTGCCTTTTATACTCTCAGGGTCGATAAATTAAGTACCATTTGCGTTTCTGGGATCAATGTAATCGACTCGTCCTCTCCCCACAAATTCCAAAGAAAGGGTTATTATTATTATTATTATTATTGTTGCTGTTGTTGTTTCTTGACATGGCAAGACGTTTAACATATCACTCCTGTGTTTGGATTACATTTTGATCATTAAAAGAAAAAAAAAATGTGTTTTTAAAAAAAATTCTGTGTTGCGTTATGTTGAACGATTACGTAGATGGATGAGACTTTATTTCAGGCTTTTCCACCAAAACGGTTTGGGAAACCTTTTGGAATAACGAAATGTTGGTGAGTGATAATGGAAACAACTTTGCTAAAAAAAAAAATAAATAAATAAAAATTTTTTAAAAAATTGACACTGATACCAAAAATAAATATATTGACAGATAATCTTTTTAAGGCGGTGCTCCAGCATGGCCGCAGTCAAATGACTGAAACAAGTAAAAAAAAAGAAAAAAAAAATTATGTAATATAAATGCTGTATATATATATGTTTATGTATATGTACCTGTGTATGTGTTGTTAGTGTTTGTGTGTTTGTGTGTGTATGTGTGTGTGTGTGTGTTTGTGTGTGTGTGTGTGTGTGTGTGTGTGTGTCCGGGTAGTTGCGTGCGTGTACCTACGTATCTATATGAAAGCTGTTAAAAGAAAGAAATGGAAATATATTTGATGAAGTATCCTATAGTGTTTTCTAATGTCTTCTTACGATCTGAGATTAAATCCAAATGCAAAATATGTTAATGCCTACTACCCTCATGAGGGCGAGGAATTATTATATTTATAGAGATGTTACAGATTTTAGTTTGCAATCCTAAAAGAAATTACAAATACTCATCCTGTGTGTGTCCATGTCTGTGTGCCTGGGTTCATGTATATACTCATATAAATATACTCCATCTTTGAACTTCTGTGCTGTAACATCTGAAATGTAAGATCTTCTCTACCCTGATGACGGAGGCTCGTCTTATCCAATGTCAAATGCATCGATACGGCCGCATATTGAGAGGAACTAAATCTACCAGCATTATCATGGATCACCGTAGAGGTGTTGGACTTATAATATCTTTCTTCCACCCCTTCAATTTTCTCTGTCGTTCTTAAGTTGGCTTTATTAATATAAATATCAATATATTTATACTAAAAATTCATCATCAAAAAGACCCTACCTTTTGCTTTTTGTCGTTTTACACGTGTGCATATATATTTTGTATCTCATACACAAACTAATATGTTTAATATATTTGATTTATCTAATTCGTTTATCCGCATAATTGCCTCTATATTCATATATTAATAGATGTAAATATAGACGCATGCTTATATATCCATCTGTAGTTGGAAATGTAATACTAATGGCTTATTGCTATTGGAAATATTGTAACAATTAACTTCTATATCCATTTGAATTTTGATGTATCACTGCTTTACATATTTCTATGTACGTGTGTGTTTGTGTGTATGTATATCTCTTCTATTTTTTTATTATTATAAATATTCCACTGAGGATGGAACCGGTTTCCAACAAACATCAAGGCTCCATCTTTGGGTTGTAGTTAACAGACAAATTCACATTTGGAACTTGAGAAAAGTCTTGCAAACCTTTACTGTTCCATTCACAGATTGGACTTGTAATGTGCAAATCAGCTGGTCAGTTCCTCTTTCTGAAAATCTCAGTTTATCCAGATTCTCCTTTAAGCATTAACTAACAAAACCTAGTGCTCCAATTATTAGTAGTATGAATATGAATTCATAGTCTGGATATAGAAGCTGTGGATTTCGAAGCAGTTGTCTTTAGATATCTTCATATCTGCAGGGCAGCTGACCTCTATGATGGTACATACCTTTGCCCCTCTGTCCCAAACAACAATATCCGGTCTGTTATTCTTACATATGACAGACGTTTTGATGTGAATTCTCCATCAGTATTCATTGAAATTGTGTTTATGAATGTATTCCATAACAGGGATTTTCCAAAATTATTTCAGGACAGTCTTTTTTGCGGATGGCATTGAAAATTGTTTTAGCAACAACATCGTGCCGCATAGGGAGGTAGTACCATGATGACATTTTAGGACAGCCGTTAATCACATGCATAATGTCTTCAACAGAAACATGACGTCAGGTACTTTGTGACAATCTCCTGCTCCTGGATTGCAAACGTATAGCTTTCAAAGTGTGATGCGATATAATGGTCTTGTGTACAAGACAGGCTGCACCTTGTTTCAACTCTATCTTCTTCAAACTTCCGGGCAAAATACCCATGCATGGTCTTTTTTTTTTTGTATGCTAAGTGATTTCTATCCAGGTCTTCTCAAAAGTAAGAGAGCCCAGCTGTTATGGGGTTGTATAGGAGATCATCAGGAAGAGAATGTTTCTTTAGGAGTTCACTGCCATCTCGTACAATGTTGCTCACTTCACCTTTTAGTACTGCATTAAAATATATATATATTTTTTTTTTTTGCTGCTGTTGTTTAGTAGTTGCTGCCTGAGTGATACCATATGGCATTCGAAGACCATCTACACCTTCATTTCTTCTTAGGTTGTGCTTGTCAACATCACTGTTTCGGTGGAAGTCCCCAATTGTCAGGATTTTGCGGGTTTTGATATCTATGGAGTGTATCACATCTGCAGACCAATCAAGTATCTCAAATGCTGGGATGAACGCTGGTACTGTAAATGCATTGTGGGATATTGTTTTGTTGTAAGAGGAGAATTCTGACTGCCATATTTTCCTAAGTCTGGTGTAATACTTTCGGGTCACTCTATTTTTTTTCACAGTGCCTTCATATGATACATTTTCGTCTATACCTAGGCCATTCTAACATTCTTTGTGTGGAATGGGGAAGTAGAGAGATCGTCGATACATAGGTTTTGGGTTTGGGAATTGACTTTCCTCCTTCTATAACCAAATATGAACAATTCGTTTGGGCAAATTCCTTGCCTATATCAGCTGAACATGTTTTTTTATGCATGTATGTATGTATGTATGTATGTATGTATGTATGTACGTACAGTGGATTGCACTATTATATCACGTGATTTAACCGTAAATTCGTTATAAACGACTTTACAAAGATCCCACTGATTGTTGGGTAAGTGTTAAACTGTACCCTTTTTGACTGATTTTTAATGTGGCATTCGGTATTTAGCTACCTCGTGAAGATGATTACCAATATACGGTGAAATCACGTGATGGAACAGCGCTCTCTGCCGGCGCTGATGAAATTTTGTCAACCGATATAATCTGTGCTGTTTAGTATTTGTCGTCTACGCGAGATGATTTCTCCAGTACAAAGGCTGCATCTGTCGCTAATAGCTAAAACATTAGATATATAGGTATTAAATATATATGTATGTATACGTATGCATCTATGTATCTATGCTTATGTCTTTCTATATATGTATGGCATTATTCAGTATTATTTCAATATTTCTTGCCAATAGAAAAAAAGAGACGGTTTCTAACCTAGATCCAAGGCTCATTCATTGGAATTTCAATGATATCAACAGGCTATTTCCGCATGTACGCGTGCAGTAGTTAGAGTCAGCGCATGTGCAGATTTGTCTGTTCTGTTTTATGCATGCATTCTCATGCATATACTTGCACGGCTAGACATGCACACATAAACTTAAATCATGTGTATGCGTGAGTGTGTGTGTGAGAGAGAGAGAATGAGTGTGCGTGTGTGTGTCTGTGTGTGTTTATGTATGTATGTAATGATTTGTAGGGTTGTTTGGTTCTGTTTTTGTCTATCTTTTTGCATTTGTATATTCTAGCTGACGACACGTACATTAAAGAGGGGACAATAATTTAGTGTGCTATTTACACCTTTATCAATAAAATCTGAGTGAAAACATAATGACTTCAGTCAAGATTTCAAGCTGTTATATCTTTTATGTACCGGCTTAACGACGGCAGCTATAAACTTTTGCTTTAAAATATACAAAAAGCGTATGTTCCGATTCTGCTAATGCTGCTAATGTAGACCAGAAACATCAATTCAAACGGAAATTAAATACATAGGAATTAAGGAACGCAATAGTTAAAGTGTCAATCACAATGAAACATCAATTCAAAATTAATTTTTGATTGAGAATAGAAATAGTTTATTTGCATTTTTGTTTCTTGATCGATGACTGTTTCCATTTCTTTCATGCTTTCACACTTTATATCCTTACACACATTTCTCCCTTTCTTTCTTTACTATCGGCCTCTCTCTCTTTCTCTCTCTCTCTCTCTCTCTCTCTCTCTCTCTCTC
>NC_068984.1:37022401-37024774 GCF_001194135.2 Octopus bimaculoides
TATGTGTGAGACTGCATATGTGTATATCAATATGTATAAATTATATGCACACTATATATACATATGTATGTGTATAAACACACACACACACACACACACACACACACACACATATATATATATATATATATATAAAGTAACGATTATTTGCCAACCTGTAGGAGTCCCGTTTGGGGCGAATGCTACTGTTATTTATCCCCAAGCGACATCGCCTCCAGCTGACTATACGACACACGATCTGTGTCGTTATATTTTCGAACCCCCACCGAGCACAAAGCAGTATCTATGGACCGTACGGTTCCAGGGTTATTTTTCTTCATCGGCACAGAGTAACTTTTTGGCTGAGATCGCGCTTCTAAACACCCGTTCAAAAATATATAATTCTCCAAGTGACTAACAGTTACTGATCTAATAAATAGAAACATTGTTGTTCCTAATTTTTTCAACGAGAGATATTGAGTAGCAACACTTTAAAGTAATGTTTATTTGCCAACCTAATATGGCAATCCTGTTTGGAGTGAATGCTACTAGATATATATACATACACATATCAGGTATTGGAGCCATCCTTATCAAAATATGACTTAGATGGTCAGGTCATCTCTCACGCACGAGTGATATTAATATTCCGAACCAACGTCTCTGTATACCTTTTTCTCGCCCTCTCTCTCTCTCTCTCTCTCTCTTTCTCTCTCTATAGATTTTAGAGAAGGAATAAAGTAGTTATAGATGTGATACGTTTGTGTACTTTTGTGTTATAACATGACCGTGGGAATAGAACTTCTCTTTCGAACCACATAGCTTATGATTCTGTCCCACTGTATAGCACCTGGGCAATTGTCTTTTACTAAAGTCCCGCGTCGAACAAAGCTTTGTGACTGAATTTGCTAGACTGAAACAGTGTGCAAACCCGCTGAATATGTATATATCTGGGGATCCAGACAAAATTCGGAAAAAAATCCTCTTAGTTAAAGTGCGAAAGTGGGCAAAAATCCCTCGGTTATATTTTTCGGTTAATTTTCGTTTTGTTTTCTGTTTTGCTTATTTCAGTCATTAGACTGCGGCCATGCTGGGGCACTGACTTGAAGAATTTTTAGTTGAGTGTATCGACCGCAGAAAGATCAGCATTTTAAATTCTATATTTCGCCACCCCTCACACATACATACATACACACCCCATTTTTTCATTTTTCACATTTTTCTGAAAATTTTGAGGGTATTCCGCGTACATTCACAGATTATGAATCTGGAAAATATTTTTTTCTGAAATTTCAGATAACCACCTCCTACCGTGCCCATATCTACACCAATCTTCGTGCTGTTTTTAAACTCGTTCACAATCAACCCACTCAGTATTATTTTTTTCTGTTATCACAAACTTTCGGTTTTGAATATTCGCTATAAAAAAATGTATTGTCATTCTTCGCAAAAAGATCATAAATATAATAATAATAATTAATAATAATAATATAATTCGTTGAGGATTTTTCCAGTCAGAAATGAACTGAAGCTGGGATTAAAAATCGAATTTACATTTTTATTAATTGTGAAACAAATTTAAAGTCTTTTGTTTTCTCCTCTCTGCACTTGGAGATTAATGAGAATGAGTTGACCTCTTGATCTTTCCGCGGTCGTTGAAGGTTTAACAGAATCGTGGCACCGCTCTGGCCGAAGAGCAGTCGTTCAGATGTACCTCTGATCGTTTCTATCTTTCTACGTGCCTTTTATTCTGCCTTTCACTTGTAATTAGACATGATACTGTCTGACGATGACGATGGTGGTGATGGTAGTGGTGGTGGTGCTGGTGATGATGGTGGCAGTTGCAGTGGTAATGATGAATGTTTTTCACTTGTAAAACACATTTCTTGAAGTAAATGCTTTCCCTTTTGCTAGAATTCAGTAAATATGTACGTTAAGTAGTAAAGACTCTTGTGTCCTGTTATTTTATTCTATTTATTCATTTTCGATTGAATATATATTTCTTTACTTAACAATTGGAATTTTGGAAAAAAAAAGTCATTTTACAACAGTGATTTTCGTTTTGTGTACGTCAAATTAAAAAAAAAATTCTAAAGATTTGGCTGTTATTTCTAGCTTGTGGAGACACCTTCAAGGCTTAACTTCATGCACTGGTTGAAAATCATCTACGCATGAACGAGTTTTAAATCATCTGGAATATTGGTGGTGGTATGCGTAGTGTGGGAGTGGGGTGTCAATTTTTTTAAAAATTGAAATTTTATAAAAGGAAACTTTTCAGAATATCATAATTTTCTTATTTTCCTACGCAGAATCCAGCCCACTCAAAAACAAAAACAAAATGGTAAAGAGTGAAAAACGAAAAAATTGGGTAAGTGTGGAGGCGGAGATTTAAAT
>NC_068984.1:37024846-37031196 GCF_001194135.2 Octopus bimaculoides
GAAAACTTCTGAATCTGTAAAAAAAAATTTAGGGTTGATAGAGTCGGCTAAAAATTCTTCAAGGCGGTGTCCCAGAAAGGCTACAGTATAATGACTGAAACAAGTAAAAAGGTAAAAAGAAAAAAAAACAAAAAATAACCAAAAACTATAACCGAGGGGTTTTATCCGATTTCGCACTTTAACTAAGGGTGTGTTGTCCGAGTGTGTTTTGTTCTAGTGGAGTTTTGGTGATAGTGACGACGGTGGTGACGATGACGTTGAAATTGATGACATTGATGATGATGATGATGATGATGATGATGATGACGACGACGACGACGACGACGATGATGATGATGATGATGATGATGATGATGATGGTGGTGGTGAATGTTTTGTAAAGCACATTTGAAGTTAATGCCTTCCCTCTTATGTTCGAATTCAGAAAATATGTACATTTGTTCGTAAAGTCTACTCTGTTCTGTTACTCTATCCTACATATTCATTTTCGATTGAGTATAGTTTTGTATATTTAAGAATTGGAACTTAGAAAAATAGAAGTCTTTAGCAACCGCGATTTCCGTTTTTGTTTGCGTATAATTGAAAAAAAAATTAAGAGATTTGGTTGATATTTCTAGCATGTGCAGAGACTTTGAAGGCTTAATTGCATGTACTGGTTGAAAGTCACCTACGCATACGCAAATGAGTGAACGCGTTTAAAAACTTTCGGAATATTAGTGTGAATTTGAGAGGGATGGGAGGTGTGTCATTTCTTTTTTTTTCTTTATAATTGAAATTTCAGAAAACTTTTTTTCAGAATCATAATCATAATGGCCGTATTTTGCTACGAAGCATTCAAAAATAATTTTCGGAAGCGAGCAAGAAAATTGGGTAGGGTTAAATTTAAATTATGAAATGCCGATTGTTTTGGTCAGAATCGAAATCTGCGTTAACGAAAACGTCGGAATCTGAAAACAAAAGAAAGAAAAATAGGGTGAGGTACTTATTGTGCACCTCCTCTAAAAATGCAACCGGGGAGATTTTGCCCGATTTTGCACTTTAATTTAAGGGATCTTGTCCGACTGATTTTGTCGGAGACGATTTTTCCAGGGGGATCTCAACTAGGAGGTTTTGTCCGGATTCTGTAAGTATGTGTATATGTATGTATGTAACTATGTATGTATGTATGTATGTATGAATGCTCTCATGTGTCTATGTCTGTTTGTAGGTGCGTTCGTGTGCCTTTTTCTCCTTCCCTTGATATTGCACTACATTGAAGAAGTTGAGCTATTATTTTCTATAATTAAATATTTTGTGCGTCAGTGTATGTATATGTAAATATATAATTCTAAAGTGTCTGTGTATACGTTCAGACACAAGAGATGTGTGGTCGAAACAGACGAAATATATCAACATTTTGAGAACATGTGTGAGGTTGTAGGCCGAAACTGTGCCTCTAGATATTGACTTAGAAAGGCTTAAATGCCTCCATATGTACATACTGTCGTTGACATGGTCGAAGGCTGATCATAAATTGCTAGGAACCGCTACAAAACAAAATACTTGGCAATGAGATCTTTGTTTTGTTTCTGTGGAGCGGCTTGTTTCCCAGATCATTTTGTTTAATTTTAGAGTTCCCAAAATTTATCAGTCTGGAATAGTAAAAGTTGTTTATGGTTATCGCAGCTGGTACCTTACATTTAGTTATTCGAATTTGCCCATTTCCGATCAACAGATTGGTTCGGAAATGTGAAATTAGAGATTTGAGGTGACAGCTGGAATAGCTACACGCACATTCACACACAAACACACACACACACATCACACATAAATATACTCACATAGATACGCACACACCACCCACACACCCTGACACAGATATATATATATATATACGTAGATGTCTATATATATATAGAGATGCTTATATATATATATGAAGATGCATGCATAGTGAGAGAGGTTATTTATTTTACTATCTTTTAGTTTTTAATGTATTGATATTTGAGGTCCGAAATGTTTAGTTTAATCAAGTTCGCTATTTAATAATCCCATAATTCCTTTCAACTTGTGATTTTTAAATTGTGACACTTTCTTGTCCGTTGTCATCCATCTATCGCGTGGTTTTAGACAGTAATATAACAAGTTCTTGACTTCTAGTATCACCATTATCATATGAAACCTTCCACCACATAATGTAAAAAAGATCCGCTGATGCCTTTACAGCCGACAGCTGTTTAAGTATCTCGCCATTTTATATCGATAATGAAGGATATAAATCCATAAATTAGCAATTATTCTCTCCAGAAATTTCCTCTCTGACGCATTGACACTGAGAATGACTCAGCAGTAGAGTCAAATCAGCGATACACGTACAATTGCTGTTATTTTAGAATGTTATGTCGTAACAAGGGCATGCTAACAATGAGTATATGATTTTGTTTCTCGGTTTTTCTTTTCACTTACATGATATATTGATGTAGCTTGTATAAAACAATGTAAATGTTATTACCAAACATTAGGCTACTGTAGGCATACCAGTCTAATCTTTAGAATAAGCGTACAAATCCTTCCACACGTCTGTTTGTTGGATAGCATTACGTGCATGACTAATACATCTTATTTATGACTTTTTCATAGTATGCAGTAATTCTGAAAATTGTCTGTAAATCTTTAGTTAGTTTCATTCGGTAGTAGGTATGGTATCAGTAAAAAACATGATTCACAAATCATATTCTCATTAGAATATTACTTAGAAATAGAATAGAATAAATATAAGTATAACCGTATTATTTATTATTTGTTAACGGACATAGATACAAAAAAAAATAGTTCATATTTGAAAACTGAATGTATGCAATAATTTTTTAAAACTTTTGTTATAAATGTTTTTTGCATTAAACATAATTTCTCTTTTAGATCCCTTGCTGTTCACCAAATGAAAAGGCATGTTTGTAATTTAAAAACGAAAGTAACTTTCCATTATAATCCATTTTATGGAGTAGTATTAAGTCTTGATTAAAATGAATATTTTAAATCAGGTTTATTCTCACTGGAATGACCACGAATGAGGCAGTTATTGGTATTTTCTGTTATAACAATCGAACTTTCATTTGCAACCAATGCAACATACTTCGAAATAATATGCATATAGAAAAGAGAAAAAAAACTACTCGACGAAAATTCAGAAGGAATATCCTACAGAGTAAACACAGGGTTTTAAAAGTTTAAATGAAAGCATACAATTAAGAAAAGAAACAGGAAAGATAAAATATTTTATAAGGGCGTATTCGTTCATTTTAAATTTCTTCTTTTTATGTTCATATTGAATAAAGATATCAATCTCAGGGGGAAACGCTTACGAAGTTTCTATATTATATCGCATAGAATTATTGTTATCGAATATAATTTAGTCTTGAATTTTAGACGAGATTACAGTGAATTACATTTTCATTCTTTCCACAATTGAATGGATATGTTATTCTTATTTCGGTTTACATGTAACTTCACAATATATATCGTCAGTTACTTTGTAGTGTGTACTTTATTAAAAGATCTTAACTATACTGACACTTAACTGTACTTACCAAAACTTTTACAAAAGAGAAGCAAGGAAGTAATTTAAAATTGTACTGGAAACTTCAAAACATTATTTCCCCGCTTATTATCTTTAATGTACAAGTAACTATATTGCAGTTTACTATATATTACCGTAACTATTTCTACCAATAACAATTTCCTGATACCATTCATGATCAATGTCGTTCTTGTTTCTATCGCCTGATACATCTCGTTTTACGTCACGAGAACTTTCTAATTTATGTTATGAATATCTAAATCCATTATGTTCTCTAATTCACAGATATTTTCATTAGCGTATCAGCGAACCGAACTGTAGAAATGTATTTGTTACATAAGTAGGAGGGGTTTTTTTTTCTGTATTATACAGATTTATATAGTTTATCTTCTCGGTTATTACTGGTATAGAAAAAAGTTACAGAGAAAAGGTACCAGATATTCTTAGGTGGACGGAAACAAATATTATAGTAAATTTACTTCTATTCTTAACATCCTTCGCAGTCCACCATAATTTAATCTTTGAAAATGAGAAATAATAGATTCTTTAATCTGTTAGTCTCCAATTTAGTAGCATTCTGAGAAGTTACCTTATTTACCATAATTGCTTTCTATATAATCTCACTTTAACTTTAGTTATTTAAAGGTTTAATAGGGACATACACATGTCTATCGCATAATGTAACAGATTTTGGAAAGAAATACAACTATACATAAATATTTTTGCTATGAATATTAAATGTGCAGAATTTCTATTGTTATCATCAAATAAAAATCAGTGTTCAATTATGTACAACACTAGTTATCACAAATTTACGAGTCATATTGTATCACAAAAAACATAATAGAAGCTTCATAATCCGCATGACAGGCAATCGTGACCGATCATTAACAAGTGTGTTTTTCTTCAAATTCAAAAAAAAAAGAAACACATACACGCAGTTTCTTTTCTCCTTGTAAATTCTCCTTTGTAACAAAATCTCCCCCAAATATCATACACAAACACACACACACACACATACACACACACACACACACACACACATACGACACACGCAGACGCAGACGCAGACGCAAGCGTACACATATATAAAATGTGCTGACAGATACACACATAGACATCACACGCATATCCAAATGTGTGTCTGTGTGAGTATACAGTGCATATGATATGTATGTGCATATGTATATGCTTGCATGTGTATTGAGTGTGTAAATGCGTGTACACGCGTATGATTTTTTTATGCATATGCGTGTGCATTTATATGAGTGTATAGGTGTGTTCTGTCAGAGCTGAGCTTGGGTTAAACAACCACAATACACACACATATATAATCCAAACGCTTACACACATACAGCCATCATGCCTACCACTCCACAGTTTTTGTTCCTTTATTAACAATGTTAGCATTTATTTCAGATGTGCCTTTCATATTGAAAGTTATAAGATTTCAGGGAGGTTTGCTTGTCATCTTTCTTAGGTCAAGCAATAACGAAATGGGTTGTGTGAATGTCTAAGTATAGTGTAGGCATAAGAGAAAGATTGAATGAATATATATGTGTGATCATGTATGTATTTATGTTATCATCCTTTTCTTTTAATATTTGAATTCTTCTTTATAGGAAAGGGCTGGTTTTGAACAGAGAAATAAAAAGTTCCATTTCTGAAATAGTATCAGATTTTGCCACAAGATAAGCAATTTTAGCTGGGGAAGATAGTCGATTACTTCGGCTGCAGTGCTCAACTGGTACATATTTCATCGACACCACAACACTGAAAGGCAAAACGGACCACAGTGGCATATGAAATAAGGACTTAAAGATTCGGGAGAATTGCTGTGAAACATTTTTGCTCGATGTAAAAACGATTCTGCCAGATTGCGGCCTTTCATCGCTGGAAATGGATAACAAAAACGATGAATACTACATGCTGAGATTTAGAAGTCCTTTATAAATTTTACTATTGTGCATTTAAAGTGCATCTTAACAGGTGACTTACTTTGCTTGAAATACCTAGCATTTGAAGGTATCCATTTGATTATTTACTAACATAGCAGAAGGTAATAGTAATTGTTTTTCATAGAGATCTTCGAGTTACTTAATTATTCGTGATATCCCCAAGTTACTTAGTAACAAAGCTGTAAGCTTTCATTGTCTGAATCAAAACATTCCAGTGATTTTTTAATGATAGTGAATGTATGGAAATTTGCATACCCGTTTAAAGGCTGTGGATTACTGTTTAGCATACGAACATATTTATATGACTTCATTTTTATGTATTTGCATATGTGTGCCACGCATACACTTGATTGTGATATCTGTTTTCCTTTGTTTTCGGCTTGCAAATAATTGTCAATTTGTATTTGTCTGCATTAACGGTTCTCTTTTGTAGAACAAATTTCTTAAACAAGCATTCAATATCTTCCTGCCATCAGATGAATTCAGATTCAAATCCCTTCTTTCTCTCGTGTTGTTTGTAGGAGTAATTCTTTATCTTCCCTCATACGTTCTCCATCACCCAGCGAAATTGTGAATTTAAATATATATATATATATATCGACGACACTCGTCAAAATATATATTTGTGGGTGTATAATTTGTTTACAACAAAATTGTTCGTATAAAATGATTGCTCCAGACTATATTCTATCATTTTTTTTTTCAAAATTTCGATTAGATCGTACATTTGTATTTCTTTGTATGTATGTGTGTGTATGTGTATGTGTGTGTGTGTGTGTGTGTGTTATTTGTGCTCGCGTGTGTGTGTGTGTATGTGAACGTAAGAATGAATGAAT
>NC_068984.1:37031926-37033969 GCF_001194135.2 Octopus bimaculoides
AAGAAGAAGAAGAAGAAGAAGAAGAAGAAGAAGAAGAAGAAGAAGAAGAAGAAGAAGAAGAAGAAGAAGAAGAAGAAGAAGAAGAAGAAGAAGAAGGAGAGGCAGTGGTTTGTCTTTCGAAGGACCCATCGTATTCGTCTTGAGAAGAATGATTATCCGCTCTGTCTCGGTTCATTTTCTGATGTTCACTCTACCGAATCATCTACCTTGTTTTGCCCTTCGCACTGCCTCTGCTGGTACGGATAGCTTTTTCAGTTACTTCGTCAACGAAAAATGAGGTGGAGCTGTTGGTTACGATTGGATGACGGGGAAGTTGTTTGCTGTCTACTCTAATCATACTCTGAAAAACTCTAGAAATTAAATTCTGAATTTTTGTTGCTGTGGAGAATGTTTTCCTCCTCTCCATCACAGTCACGGTTGTCCGAGATTGAGGCAATGGTTCCTTTCGCTTGGAGAATCGACTGATATTGATTTGATAACAACAGCGGTGGAGTAAAACGTCTAGACGATGAGCGTATGAAAGAAGTGAACAGAGAAGGGTACAAGTATTTATGTTTTACAATTTGGCCACATGCTGAAGCCAAGATGAAGGAAAAGATTTCTTCTGAATATACCAAATGAGTGAAAAAGCTATACTGAACCAAGGTGAATGACAAAAACTTAAACGGGGATATCAAAGTTTAATCGGTAGGCGTGGTCCGCTACTGCATGAGAGTCGTGGCATGAAGGAAGGAGGATTTGACTTCCAAGGACAGAAAAATACTAGGAAGATAAAGGCCATGCACGGGTGTCTTCGTACAAGAATAAATGTAGCAAGACTTTATTTATCTAGGAAGGTGGGAGAGTATTGGTTAAATAGAGAATAGCGTTACGGAGGAAATCAAGTCATTTGCATACTTATTTGACAGAAAACGATGAAGAGTGTTGCAGGCTGCACGGAGTGAGAAGGTTATCAGTGGGTACAAGATGAAGACTAATGAAGGAAAGATTATCAACTGGAAAGAGAAAATCCTACACGGAGAGTTTTTCCAATAGACATCGGATATCCATGTCTTAACAATCTAGGAGATGGTTAAAACACGGATTTTAAAGGAGACAGAAGGATTGATCTTACTACTCAAGAACAATCAAATACAGCATTAATCTAGAACTTGACTGATGCCATATGTTCTCAAATTCGAAGTGGGTTGAATAGCAAAGTTCATCGACGCAGGATTTGAAACCTAAAACTAAAATCCACCACAAATATCGTAAAGCATTTTCTGTGAAGGTACAATTCTGTGTCAAACACTGATATTTATAGCTTTTAGGCTGAGATTCAAAGGCAAATAATTTAGGAGAGGAGTTAGCTTATTAAATTGTCCCCAGTACTTTGAGTGATACTTATTTTACCGACTCCAAAATTGTGAAAGGCAAAGTTGATCTCCATGGAGTTTCAACTCGGAAAATAGATAACGTAACTATATTCTATATAACAGTTTGTCTGATGCTCGAACAATTCTGCCAATCCACTAATAACCAACAAAAGCAAAAGAAGAATGGAATCAGCTGATTTACATTTTTTAGTTCCATTCTAACGAATAATTAATTACTGCTTGAATGACATTAATAACGTTAAAACCAAAAAATGAATTATTAAGTATTAACATAGAAAACAGGAAAACAAATTTTGGTTTTAATGTTCACAACTTAATGTTGTTGAATATCGCTTTGTTTTAACTCTTCAACAAATTGGGAGTTCGTCGTGTAGAAAAGCTATTCTTATATAATTTTGTAGTTATGATACTTAAGTATTCTTATAACGCTCCATCAATTACATAAAACCATCATATATCTCAATTATTGGTTAAAAACATAAAACTAAAATAAGAAAGGATTCCAAATATTAAACCATTTTTTCTTCGACAATTTATTTGGCAGATTGAACAAAAAAAGAAGCATTTATATTGATCGTTGAACCTATTTTTAACTTTGTTTATTGTTGTTGGAATGATGATGATGATGATGATGATGATGATGATGATGATGATGATGATGATGATG
>NC_068984.1:37033979-37051479 GCF_001194135.2 Octopus bimaculoides
ACGACGACGATGATGATGACGACGACGACGACGACGACGATGATGATGATGATGATGATGATGATGATGGCGATGATGATGATGATGATGATGATGATGATGCAAAATAATACTATTAATTATAAAAATAATGAGGACGACGATGACACTAGCAGAAGCAAAATAATAATAATAAAAATAATAATGATGACGATGATGATGGTTATAATTATTTGATGAAAACTCTCAGCTTATTTTGCTGCGTATGATAGAAATTGTCAGCTGTCGACAGTCAGCAGACAATGGTGACAATTGTTTATTGATCATGCGTCAAGAACCCTGCGTAGAACTTTTGCAGGTCCAAGCAATGGTGATTTTTTTAGGTGTTCTATCTTTATATTTGTACCAATCTTTTTGAGCCATGTTGGTAGCTAAGTGCTGATACTTACAAATGCGTCAATTATTACTGGTACTACATGCACTCTCTTCATTGCTCACAACATTCGTGTTTCCCACTTGAAATCGTCGTAGTTGTTCAGTTTTACCTCTTTCTCTTTCATCCTGTTGTCACTGGGATACTCCATGTCGAATATCATGCAGGTAGTTTCTTTCTTGTTAACCAGAACAATGTCAGGTTTTCGATGTGTGATTTCATGGTCACAATAGATCATTGCACCCCACAGGATTTTGCTGTCCTCGTTCTCGGTAACTCTTTCTGGAATTTGGTCATGCCACGTCTATGCTCTGCGTCGGCTGAGGTTTCTACAAAACTCCCAATGGATCATACTTGCGGGGTGCTGCTGAGGTGTGCAGCATTTTTTGTATGTGTGTGCTTTTTTTTAGGGGGGATTACAAACTCTCCTTGGTATTGTATTGTGTCAGTTTGTTTTATTATGGGGACTGGTTGCACTACTTTGTTGTATTAACGTTTGTATTTTATGTCGTATGTGTGTAATGTGAATTATGTTCTTCTGTTGGATATCCGGCCTGTAGAATACATGTGGTGGTTGTTTATTTTATCGGATATTTATTATAAAGAGTGCGTCTTGTGTTTCTGAGCTGTTTTGTTTGGGTTGTATTATTGAATTGACAGTGTCTTGCGCAGGATGTGAGCTTTTCTTAGTAGGGCTATTTCTTAGATAGTGTGCCGTGTTGAGTTTCTGCGTTTCTGTTCAGACGTTTTTTATTGTATCATACTCAATGCTCCAATTATTGCTGGTGTTATTTTCACCTCCATGCTCCACGTATTCATAACTTAAATTTCGAGGTCTTTGTGCTTTAACAATTTCTACACTTCTTTTGGGGCAATATTTTGGTCAGAAGGGAGAACAATTTCTATCAGTAAGCATGTATTTCCTCGCCAATCCTTGATTATTATGTCTAGGTGAGTAGCTTCTCTTTCTATCCCAGATGATTGTGGCCTGAACGTTGTTATGTATCTCCTTTGGTACATGTTCATATCATTTCTTGTTATTTTTTATGTTGTAGTGTTAGCGTATTGTCCAGTGAATATAACTACTTACTCAGTCGTATTTGTATATATATTCAGATTTGGCAAGGACTGGACAGCCCGAGATTATGTGGTCAACTGTCTCATTGTGTTGGTTGCATATTCTGCATTTGGTGTTAAGACCTGTTTCCATTATTTTGCGTTTATAGTTGTTTGTTGCCAGGCATTGGTCTTGTGCAGCGAGAATCAGTCCTCCCGCTTCAACTTTTAATCCACTGTTTTATGAGACACTGTTGGCCTTTACTTAGGCTCACTTCTCTGTCAAGCTTTGCAAGGTATTGGCCACGAAGTAATTTTTGCCTCCATTTCCTCTTTAGTATTTTTTGTAGTTCGATTTTCATGTTTTCTTTTTTTTTTATCCCTTTGACCATTTCTGCTGTCTTGTCCTTTGAGATTAGTGTATCAGTAGTATGTTTTTGTTTTATAATTTGTCGCATCCTTGTGCATAGGGAAAAGAATTTTCTTTTTTATTGTGTTATTTTATAACATGTAGTAGTCCCTGCTTTTTGTTTCTCAGTACTTTTCTCGTCCAAATGTTGTTATTTTATAGCAGTTCTTTATCTGTGTCAGGCCACGAGATCCTTCTTAGTGAGAAAGATATATACTGTTTGTGCCTGATTTGGAGTGGTGACTCCCGTTTAACGTAAACAGTCTCCTGAGTTTTCTAAGTTTCTCAATTCCCCGATCTTCCAGTTTATTATGTTAAAGTTGTAACTTATGATTGGTATCACTATTATGATTATTATTATTATCTTTATTCAAAAATAGTTAATAGCGTCAGAAGCATTATTAATGCCAAAAGGTAATCTTCATCTCCAAATCAATGCAGAAGTTGTGATAGAACACTGAATTCTACGTTATTTACCTTGAGAGGACTTCTCATATGGACACATAGTGCATAAAGCACTCGTAATTATATGGCTGACAGACGAGAACCGTCTGCTATAGCCGCTATAACAGCTAGATCACGTGATTTCACCCTGCTATGGGTTCGTCATTGACACATGTACAACACCACAGGTCCTTATGAGATATCTGCTCGAGGTAAAGATTACGGTATTCTGTGTTCTAGCACAATCTCCACATTAAGATGGAGATCAAGATTAACTTTAGCATTAAGACAGCTTCTGTCGCTATCAGTCTTTAATAAGCCCACTGGCTATTTGCGATACCAGTGCTTGAATAGACACTGATATTTTATATATCGATGACGGGAGATCTGGTTGTTATGCTGCTGCTGGACAATAAGCCTACCTTCTTTCTCCCTTCAAAATCCAACTTCTTTCTCATAGACTGTTGTGGTATGAAAGAAGTTTGGTTTAAACGTGAGAAAGTTGGCAGGCATAATGTCACCAACACCTCATAAAAGATATAATATTTGTATGTACATTTTAAGAAGTCAGTCACCAGATATACAAATTTTATAACATTAAATACTATAGCGTATTTTCTACTACAGAGAATGCATTTACTTTACTCCATTCAGTTCAAATAATATCTTGAAACTCTACTCCACTACAGTTTGATAATATAATACTCAGTTCACATATTTGCACATCATTGCATGGCATCTCCATGTTTTTTTTTTTAGATCAAGTATGGAATGCAAAGTAATCCTACATTTACACAGTACACGTATCACTGACTTAGTTGAAAGAATGTCTCACATAATAGAATTAAAATATGTAATACTGTGTAGCATATATACACAGGTGCAACTGATAAATTTCCCATTGCAAGGAACGACTAAATAAAAGCAGTAAAATAAATAATCCAATACATAATTAGAATTTGTACTCACAGATATTCGTGACTTTTTATAGTTTTCACAGCAGCATATGCGGTGAAAATTGATTATAGCTTATGGACATTGTAATAAACAGATCGGTTTTTAAGTATGAAAATAAATGCGAAACTGAGTTGCTGTATTACTAACTAGAGTAGGCTGTTATAGAATCATGAGAGAAATACAGAGAAACAAGACCTACAGGAGAATGTGGGTGTAAAATAGATAGTAAATTATCACATCGAAGTCAAAATATAATCAAAATAGCTCAAGATCTGTACCAATAAAAATAAAATACTCTGATAAATAGGCCCATATTATAGAATGGAGGAAGGGTAATAATTAAAGCTTAAGTGACAAATAATAATATCAATCTATTTTGATACAATATTCTTACAAAAATATCGTATCTGGGGAAATATAGGGAAATATAATTTAATCATGAGATTAAGAGATCAACATTAAGTGCTTTAAAACAACAACAGTTTCAATAGCAAAATTGTCGCTTCGTTCTTACTAATTTCCGATACCGAATCCTACAATAGTTACCCTGCAATTTCTATCGAAAGAGAAATATTCAAATCAATGTTTACAAAGGTATGACGAGTGTTTAGAAACACTTCATTTATGAAATGAACGTTTTAAAAAAATCTACTTTTATCAACACATAATATTTTCCTATATCTGGTTTGTGAAATAAGATCGTAATAAACTATCACGGTAAGTCAAATGCATTTTATTTGAAACAAAAATACTAACATAATGCGCTCATTTTTCTTTTCATATAAAGGTTCTAAAGCTCTGAGTGTAACATTATTCAAATACTTAGTGCGAAATTAATTGATAAGCACTTGTAAGAGAAAAAGAGGATACAAGGTATTTTTGTTACCAAGGTGAACTAACCGATGACATCATAGAATTCTAATAACCATATTAAATAATAGATTTCTTTGAATATGTATACAGACACAGGATGATTGTATTATTTTCCAGCTGCCCGTATATACATGTGTATTTGCATATATTTGAACTCTGTTTAAAAATTACACATTTTCCCTCTTCATGTATATAAATTTAGCAGTTGTACATCTGTTAGTGCAGGCGCCTGGCTTAGTGGTTAGGGTGTTGGATTCATGATCGAAAGATTGTGGTTCCAATTCTTGGACCGGTGACGTGTTGTGTTTTTAAGCAAAACACTTCATTTCATGTTGCTCCAGACAACTCAGCTGGCAAAAATGAGTAATCCTGCGACGGACCCTCGCCCCGTCCAGGTGGGGAATATATACGTCATGGCAACCGGCCCTGAATCGGTATGACATAATAATCTTACAAAAATATACACACCACCAGTCTCTCCAGATCTTTCTATTTCATCTGACTTGTAAAACGGGTGACATAAATTCAAACAAATTCTCAGAAAGAATTTAGGTACATTTTAATTTTTACTTATACGTGTGTGTGTGTGTGTGTGTGTGTGTGTGTGTGTTGTAAGTATGTATACTCATGAGTGTACAAATGTATGCACGCATGTGAGCTTGGATATTCTTTTCTATTCTAGGCACAATACCCGAAATTTTGGGGGAGAGGGCCAGTCGATTAGATCAACGTCAAAGCGCGACTGGCATTTCATCCGAAAGGATGAGGAACAAAGTCGACCTCGGCAGAATTTGAACTCAGATCATAAAGACATTTACCGCTAAGCATTTCGCCCGGCATGCGAACGTTTCTTATTTTTTTATTGCCCGCAAGGGGCTAAACATAGAGGAGACAAACAAGGGCTGATAAAGGGATTAAGTCGATTACATTGACCCCAGTGGGTAACTGGTACTTAATTTATCGATCCGGAAAGGATGAAAGGCAAAGTCGATCTCAGCGGAATTTGAACGCAGAACGTAACGGCAGACGAAATACCGCTAAGCATTTTGACCCACACGCTAACGTTTCTGCCAGCTCGCCGCCTTCGTGTAAGCTTGGATATTATCTCATCTGTGGATCTCTATGATTTCACTTACATGTATTTACACATGCGTATGCCAGTGTACAAGAAAGTATATGAATTTATTACATGATTAACTTCTAGATTGTATTACGTATGGCCACTGTCAGTAATCTCTTATGTCAGCAGTGCTTTCCTATGTTAGTATATTCTACAAAATTCCATTATTAATTACCAATTTACCTTTGAAGAACCTCAATATCACTTACTAAGTGACGAAAATAAAATTTGAGGTTTTCAATTCCTTTCAAAGTGAGTAAAACAAAACAGCTGACTTATACTTAATCTACCAGTTGCGCAGACATTTGATGGTTGAAAAGATTCAGAACTGTATTTGGTGTGCGAAGGGATTTTGCAGTGCCACTCACTTTCATTCCAGAAGCATTCAAGGAATGGTTGCGGTCTTATTATTGATTGCATTTACTTCTTTTCAGTTATTCTTATTGACTATCTAACGATCTTCGTGTTAATTTGATTTATTACGGTTCAAGTTCGATTTTCACAAACGAGTAACATAGTCAGTTGGTTTCAACTTTATTGTATCAGAACTAATGATTCGATCCAATGAAAACCTACAATGCAGTTATTTAACTTGCTAGACCTAACAAGTATTCTTCAAAAGACTTTCGTTCAACTCAATCACAAACGAGACGGGATTTCACAGTAACACTAACAATGAATTGTTTGACTTCATAAATATTGAAACCAAACGAATCTTATTTCACGATAAAAAGATTAAAGGCAAGTGAATCTTCCCGATATTTGGATGTAGGTTTGAGAACAATGGAAACATAATAGCCGCGGCACTGCGTAATTTTTCTACTCCTCTTGCATGTTCCAATATTAAAGCTGATTGTGTAACTTTTTACAAATGTGTTAGTAAACTAACGTGCAAAAAACTCAAAATCTGTGTTCATAATCTAAAAGTGCATGGAAATACATCTGTGCAAAGCATTTTGTGTGGTGCAATATTATTCTACCAGTCCACTGCTCATTCTCTTATATTTGATCATTCGGTGATGCACTGCATGAGAGTTTTATTTTATGTATGGTTTTTCTTTATTTCAATTAAATGAGGTCAAGCTAACTACAATACGTTATTCTGAGAATGAATGAAGATATTCTATTCGCGAAAATATGATTTGGTTGCTCTGTTCTGAACTATATCTGTGAATTTCAGTAAGATATTGTCGGGATTGAAACAGTAACGTCGTTGTGAAATATGAACAAATACATTAAAATTCAACGAATGCGAACCATTGTTAAATCATCAAAATTTTAACAAAAGTCAAACAGAAGGTATTTAGTCAAGTGAAAATTAACTTGCATATTTTAACTGAATGATAGAAATCAATTCAGTGTTTAATACCCTTCATGAATCGCCATCGTTTCAGATCAATGAAATTTGCTACACTTCATTAATTATCAAGTGAATTAGATGAGGCCTTTATTGGAATTCTTTGAGTAATCTAATATTTAAATCTTCACTAGTGGTTAGTATACAAATATCATAATTTAACCAAAGACTCATTTTCGCTAATTTCTAATCAAGAAAGTATTGTGTTCAATACTCTTTGAAAATGTCTGGTTTAACAAAATTACATGCTTGATAGATCCGGTTTGATTCCTTTCAATTTAGAATGTTATATTCTTGTTGATAAAATTATTCAGCGACATATTAGCATACTGATAATGTAAAGTATTTATGACATCGAAGACGATAATTATTCCCCCTTCATCAAGAGATGTGGTGTTAAACACAGTGTTAGAAATCGGACTTATATTTTGTAGGGCATTTAGTTCTGTAACTCACCGTTGTTATTTCAATTCATTGAAGCATCGCTTTTGTCTTGTTGCACAAAAGAGGTTATATCCAGTTTATAACCTCCGATTTAAATGGGTGATTGCATTGGTCTGCCAAATGGTCACTTTTTTCAGTAATATGTATATACATTGCTTAAACTGATGGCGCTGTAAGTTCGCGTCCCAAACTATTTTGAGTTTATACATTTCAGAGCAAATTAGGAAATCGCTAACTAATTTCATTTATTATTTGTATAATAATATTGTGATTAAGTATGTTTAATTTAAAACTGGGATTCAGGCAAAACCTTCCTTTTGAAAGATACAAGTATTTAAATAAAAGAAGTATCTGGTTCGAAAGATATGAGTATGTAATTTTAGCGAGTTTCATGCGAAGTCACTTGAATAGTCTTTCAATGTTTCGAGTCGACAAAACAGCGACGTCTTATTCCTTGTGCTGTGCACACTTGTCATCCATGCCATGGAGAATGCTCTATTTCTACGATTTAATTTGTACAACTATTCCAGGCCTCAATTTCTTACTCCATGTTTCACTGTTTTTTTTTTTTTTGTTATCTTAACAGGGTGGACACATACGATTATCTTCCTCCCTCCCTGTTTCAATGGGTTTGTATTTGAAAGTTGGAGCTCATACATGAAGCTGACTCTAAGAAGCCACCGAGCTGACGCTGCTTTGCAGCACACTCTCCCACTTTGGTCATTGTCCCTGGATATGCACATATGTATGTGTGTGTGGGGGTGGGGGTGCGTGTGTGTGTGTGTGTGTATGCATATATAGGCGAAGTTGCCGATGTGTGGTAAGAAGCTTGCTTTCCAATCCCCAAGTTCAGTGCCACAGTGTGGCACAATGGACAAATGTCTTCTACTGTAGCCTCGGGACGACCAAAGCATTGTGAATGGATTTCGTGGGCGAAAACTGAAAGAATCCTGTAATATGTGCGTGTGTATGTTTATGTGTGTGTGTGGCTGTGTTTGTCCCCCAACCAACGCTTGACAATCGATACTAGTGTGTTTATATTCCCGTAAATTATCGGTTTGGCTAAAGAGAACGTTAGAATAATTACTAGGTTTACAAAGAAAAGTCTTGCTGTCGATGTATTCCACTTTGAGGAGGTGATCTAGCAAGTAAAAGAATATGTGTGAGTGGGCGTGTGTGTGTGTGTGAGTGTGTGTGTGTGTGTGTGTGTGTGTGTGTGTGTGTCTGAGTGTCTGTGTCTGTGTGTGTCTGTGTCTGTGTGTGTGTGTCTGTGTCTCTGTGTCTGTGTCTTTGTCTGTGTCAGCGTGAGTGCGTATTCAGTGGTATTGCGAAAAGCCTCTCAGCTGAATAGACGTGATTTGGTACAACTCTATATGAAATAAAGTAGTATTCAATTACATTAGCCTAGACATCTATATTTCATATTTAATGTATGCTACCAGCAAAGATTTTCTTCCATGTTTTCTAGACATCGAAGGCGACAATCTCGTCAAAGCACGGCGATGTCTGTAACTGCACAGCATTGATTAGGATCAACAACTTAACAAGGTCAAAATGCATTCGGTCATCTAGCTAGTCGCAGCTGGGACGATTTTCGCAGGCATTGAAACTCTCTTTACTCGAGTACAGGTTCCAAATCCTCTTTCTGACACCCTTCATTAGTTTCTTGAACACAATTGGTGAGTAGCAGGGTGTTGCGTTAATTTACGGCTGCTTTTAGTTCGTTCTATGGAAAGGCCAACATCTACCCAGGTCCAGCATAAGATCTAAGAAGTTAACAACTGTAAGATTGACCTCAGTTGTAATCATAATACCAAAAAGCCAAGCGTGCGAATTGAGTCCTTTCTAAGCTAATCTAGTGTGTACCCGTTACCGCCTTTAAATAGAGCTAAAGCGTCTTCTCTATATAGACCAATCAGGATTATGAGATCCTTTCCGGCAAGGTGTCCAGTATATATGATCCTGTGAGGTCGCAGGTATCCGCGCTGTCAGAGTCTCTCATTGCCACATCGAAGGAGCCTAGTGAACTTTTTTGTTTGACCCAGGCTTAACCTTTATTGAAAAGTAGCGTTTTCTTAGTGTGCAGCGTTACATCTATATTCATGTCACTAACGTGAATAAAATTCCTAGCGAACAAAAGCGCCTTAACTAGTAACGCTTTTGATATAGCTGGATAAAAATCTACTATATTAAATTGGGTGAATGTTACCCTTACTCTTTCCTGGTTAGCTTAAACTTTGAAATAACTTTGTTGGTATTACGCCATAAGGATAGACTGGATGTCCTTTATCTTTCTCCGTACATGCTTGCTCGCCAGTCCCAATTCCGATTTAGCTAGGTTAATCAGGTAAAACTTGGGGCTGGAGGCAAAGTTTGGTTTGTGGACGTTCCATCTTATCGGCTATCTCTTGACTGTTGGCTAACAGTCTGGCTGCGTTGCATATATCATTGTAGGTGTGGGGGAAGACCGTCTATAATTGTGTGTGGTGTTATTCTATAACAGCCTATCCTATGCGCAGATGACTATATAGTTCTCTTGTTTAATCAGAAACCAGTAAGGCCCTATACGAATATTTTAGTTGACGTATATGGGAAGAAAGCTTGATGTCACAAGGGTTAGAAAACTTACGGAATACGTTTTGGGGATGACAGCCAGTAGGGCTGACGCAAAGGCCTCACGCCGTTGATCTTGAGTGGAAACCTAGAGTTGATATTGTAAAAGCTTCACGAGTGCTCTGGCTTGGTCATAGAAGCATGCGTTCTGACTCAAGTACCAGAACGCTCGATAATATCCTCGAGTAGCATCCTCGTGTAGAGCTCATTTGATGGTGCGGGTATTTTTTTTTTTTTAGTAACCAAGATCGTTAATTCTATCGGATCTATGAACTAGTGACTGATTCTTACCCCTCCCCCACTTCCTGTGGTAGAATGTATTGTAATAGGCCATCATCTGGTTTGTACTGTATAGCTGCCCCGCCGGTTGTACGCATATACATAGTCACGAAATTTACTCTCATTTCGGACATGGTATTATTCGATCTTGGTTACTCAACGAAACATAACTTTGCGTAAATTCTATGCATATGAATTAGTATTTATTTATATTTAACTGGACTGTTGTCTTCACAAAACATTAAAAAATCTGCAGAGTTTTCGATACCAGCCAGGTGTTCATTAAGTGTCTCCCTTCAATACATGATTGCTGTAACACTGGAAATTTGTGCAAATTCTTGACTGAACATAAGAGTATGTAGGTATTTTCCGAAGGCTATCAAACACTCCTTGTTATCTTCTTTGCTATTTGAACTTTAAACCGATGTAAGCTTTGTCAGAGAGTGTCAGCGGTCTTCGGTAAATCGGTAAACAATATGGCAATGCGCACTTCAGCACGTTTATAACCTCAGCTACTGAACTTCTTGTACGAATTATTGTAGAGAAGTTTATCTAAACTCAAAATGGACATATTTTATAAGTTTTCTAGTCTCTCACTTTCGAAACTAACCGACAAAATAACTCATCTATAACTATTAGTAGTAATACGTAACGAGTTATATTGCTTACTCTGCATGTACAAACATATAATAACGGAAAAATTGTACAAATGATATATGTCTCTGATCTTCATGCAAATGTTTTTTTATTTTATTTTATCGCCTGACGATTATCTGAGATTCCTAGATATGAATCTTTGAATCAGATCTATTATAACTAACGGACTATATTACAAAATATTTCATTATGCAATGTGTTGAGTATTCTGATTTTGATTGCATAAATTACTGTCCCCTATTAAACATGCGCATATATGTGTGTACGTGTGTGCGAGTGTTTTATTTAGATACCGATCGATCTGAAACAGTTAAATATTTAATCTTATCCAGGAAATTGGTACATTAAGATTTGAGATCTGAGCGGTTCACTTCAGTAAAAAAGCTAAAATGAAAACATGTTTCTTCTCGAGGTAATCGTTATGTGTCAGGTAAAAGACAATAAATAGTAGCGATAGCTGCTGTAATTGAAATTATCAACCGAACGAAAACACACGCAATAAATGTGCATCTCTTTAACTATTTGCATAATTCTCTCTAATTGAAGCTCAATAAAAACACAAATCACGAAGAAACACACCATCTTTGGACATTCTGGCCACAAGTGCTTATTAAAAACCAAATATGAACTGATTGTACATAATCTTCAAAGCATCCTCCGAAACCGCCTTCTTATTACACAAATTTCTTCCTTCAATGTATGTGAGTCATTATCTACGTGTCTGTAATTCATTCCCGCTTTCACTCTCTTTCTCTCTCTCTCTGTCTGTCTCTTTCTTTCTCTTATCTTTTTCTCTCTCCGTCTCTGCCACTGATATTCTATCATTTCTTCTAAGGCTATAATTTATAGCGTTTTATTTTTCATCTCAACACATAATATTATACGCTCCTTAACTTAATCCTATGCTTTGAGGTATATTTTATTTCCAAAAGCAAAGATTTAATTAGCCTTGTAGGATTTGTTTTTGTTATATTGGTAGTTAAAAGAACCAAACCATGGATACGATATCGTAGGAAATGTCCAATGATTTAAAGATAAGACGTAGGAATGTGTGCGGAGAAATGGCCTTCATTCTGAAAGTTAATTCTCTCTCCATTTTCAAGTGTGTTCGTTGATTTGGGTCAATGTGATTTGGAGCAATAAATTTTAAATTATATGGCCAACTCTCGAAATATTACATAAATATTCTGTTGAGAATGGGATTAGAAATTTTAAGATGGTAGATTTCGCAGTGATCGCTGTAGACGTATGTACATGTGCACACCCGCACGAACTTATATATACATATATTCATACATACGTGGATACATACATACACGCATATATATACATACATGTATATGCATATATATATACATATATATACATATATATATACACATACATGCACACATACACACAAACATATATATATACATGTATATATATATATATATATATATATATATATATATATATATATTTACTCACACAAAACACAATTTTATATGGTCGTACCAAGCCATATAAATATATGTGTGCATAAACATTAATTTAGGCACAAGTAGATGCATAAGCATACCGCAAATACAAGCACACACAAGCATACGTAAACCCCCACACAAACACGCACATATACGGTGGAGGTGTGTGTTGGGTGAACATCTGTATGTGTCTCTATACCTCTATATTTGTATATACATATACATTTACATATTTCCGTGTTTACTAAAGTAATAACAAGGAGATAAAATATAGAGCGGGAGTCTGTCAAACGAAAATAGTATGACGATGAATACGTTCGATGGTAGTTTTAACTTATTTATCGAAATATAGTAAATTCAATATATCTATTTTCGATAACAATCTTACGAATGCAGACAATAATTTGTTAAAACTGCTTCTATAATGTTACCGGAGCATAGGTAATATTTATTGAAATTTGTGAAAATTTGTGGGCTAGATATTATCAGTTAATGATTATTTAATTTTTATTTTTATTGTTATTATATAATAACATCGCAAAATGTGAACAATAGCATCGTCTGTTACAACTGTTACAAGATTCCAACGACCAATTCACTGACTTGTCGCATTTCTTGGGGGTAAAGTCAGCCAAGAGAGTGTCATCGGTCTTCGGGTTCACGGTGGTTTCAACGGACATAAGGAGATGTGCCTCTTGCAGCAGCTCAGACTGACGGACCAATGTAGAACACCACCCTCACTTCCTGCAAATTCGTAGGTTTGGTGTCTATTCGTATAAGGCCTCTGTCCGGTTTTATTGCGTTTAGACACTTACTTGACCTTAGGCCAGATTCTCAACCTGACACATCCACACTTCTTCGACTGGCTGAACTTGTCTTTTCTCTTAACTGCTTTTCGTTCGTGAGGGAGTTTTAGCAACAGGTCTCAGAAGTGGCCATGAGAACGAGAATAGGAACCCAACTATGCGAACTTGTTCGTTGGTTATGTTGACGTACAAATATTCTCAAAATTCACTGGTCTCACTCCCGAGCTTTGCGGTCATTATGTCGATGACTGCATCGGCGTGACCTCAATCCTCCCCGAATATCTGGACTCCTTTCTCTCCTTTGTCCAATCCTCGAATTCTCCTGCACACCTACGCAGGCTCTGCAGTAACGGCAATGATTTTGAGACTCAGTCACAACTCATGGCTCCCCACTTCACTCTAAGTAGATATCCCCTGACCACACTGCCCTCGCCCGGGCACGATCTTTCACCTCCCAACCGCCCTACCTTACCCATCTCCCGTATCCTCTTACCTACCACTATTCTCCTAGCCCTCTGGCAACTCCAGTCCGACCCATCCACTTCGTACATCTTCCCCAACATATCCCTTCTCTTCTTCAAACCTGCGTGACCGCCTGGTCCACAGTTTCTTCCCTACCCTTGCCTCCAAACCTGTCTCCTTCCTCTGCCCCCGCTGACATTGTCCCACAGCGCCTACCTCTCCAACAACACCACCCTTACTGCCACCTCCTCACTGCCACCATCACCGTCCCTATTACGTCACCGGCTCCTTTACTTGCACCTCTAGTAATGTTATTTACTGCATTTCTTGCTCTCTCTCTCTCTATCTCTCTCTCTCTCTGTCCCTCCTTGTACATTAGTAAAATCCGTTGGGTAGTTCTCAAGTTTTAGTGATGCACACATACATACAAACAGACAGACAGACAGACAGACACACAGTCTCAATACTCAAGCACAGTACTCGAATACCGGAGGTGGAGTAATTACGACGTGATTTTTATCTATTTCAACACTTGGCCTCATACATCTCATTTTGCATGTCAAACATGTACCGTTGAATATGTGTGCGTGTGTGTGTGTTTACTTCTGTGCGTGTGAGTGTCTGTGTGCATGTGCGTGTATGTGTTTATACCTGTGTATTTGCTTATACATCCATATGCGTGTCTGTGTTTGTTTGTGAGTCTTTTTTTTTCTGTATACGTCTGGGTATCTGTGTTCTTGCGGATGTGCATTTACTTACAAACACATATATTAACACGTAGCCAATTTTTCTAAAGAGATTACAAAGTGAAGTGTCTAAACCTTTGATAAAACCAAACATATGATTGTGTGCGTGTGTGCGTAGGTGTCTGTATGTGAATATGTGTGAGTGTGTGTTTGTGCGTGTATGCGTGAATGAGAAAGAAAGAATGTTTGTAAAAGATTCGTATAACAATGGTGATCTGGGAAACCTTCCCTCGACCGGGTACTTAAATTAAAATGAATTGCAATTCGGATTCACAAAAATTTATTCCTTTAGAGGAAAAAAATATATATAATTATAATTTAAAGGAAAAAATAATTCAGATTAATGTTTCTAAATTTTACTGATTTATGAACCTATCATTTAACCAAACTGATACTTCTAGAATATTCACTGATCGATTAATTAGATTAAAAATAACAGTACAATATATATATGTGTATGTGTGTGCGTGTTTTTGCTAATATGTGTTCATACAAGTGCAATTTTAACCAATGCTATGTTATGTTACATGCACATAATTTGCATACTAAAATTTTTAGCGTAAATGATTTTTGGCAGAAGACTAATGCTAAAACGAATAAGCAAATTTAAAACGTTAAATACAAGCCACGTAACCATTCATGTAAAAATTTCTCCATCAGAAACCACGCTTTGCTACTTGGAATAGAATTTCCATCAATTATACCCGAAAATTATAAATCATTTCAAACAATTTACATTTTAATTTATTTCTGCATTTCGTTTCGTACAAGTATCTGCAAAAGGTAACTGGAAAGAATGGGCATTTATACTTATGTATCAATGTGTATACATACATACATACATACATACATACATACATACATACATACATACACACACACATATATATACTCACATACATATATATATACTCATATATGTATAAATACATACAGACATACAAACATACATAAGTACATACATACATATATAATCAATGTAAACAGCAGGTTGTAATGTTTCACCAAAAAAGTGAATTATAATTATCACTAAATATGACTAAGGCGTTAAAAAAACACCTACATTGCTAGAAATAATAGCTAAAATGCTTTAATGCCGTATTTCATGGATGAAAATATACATTAACAGGGACCATAATTGTCCGAAAAATGCCGACCGACAATTCTTAAGACAATTCCTAAGAATTATTTAGTGACAATTATAATTCTCATTTTTGGTAAAACATTAGAACCTACTGTTTACATTAATTTGTGTATACACATTAGTGAATCGCTAAATCATTCATCAATTTGGATGAGGAAAACATATATGCTAATAGAGAAACAGGTCTGGAAATGGCTGAACACTGAAATGGCTTAAATGATGATGGCAAATGAAATTGCCAACACTGACGCGTCAGTCTAAAGAATTCTCGGTCGGTATTTTTCGTTCAATTATGATCCCTGTTAGAGTATAAATTTTCATTCATGTCTGTTAGAGCATTTTAGCTCTTACTTCTAGCAAAGGAAGTGCTTTATAACATCCTAGTCATATATATATATATATATATATATATATATATATATATATATATTGCATATTCAGTTATTCTTTTACTCTTTTATGCATTCAGTACAAATGCTGCGACCATGCTGGGGCACTGCCAGTGTTATCTCGCTTTTCAATGGCCATTTTCTTTTGTACTAAATTTCTTCTGAGTTTCTTGCCATGATGTAGGTTAATCTGGGAATTTGGACAACAGGATGCCAAGTTGTTCTTTGAGAACATGTAACCCCACTCCATGTAGATCTCTGTGATGTTTTGGTAAGGTATTAAATACCCGTAGGTTCTTGAATCATAAGTTATTGCAATATATGGTCCTCCATCTGGACGCGATGTCTGGGATATTTTGAAAAGTGCAGTGACGTCCAGTTTGGGGGCTGGTGTGCCTTTCGATGGTAAAGTTTGGTGTCAAGACTTCCAGGATTTTTCATACGTATATTATTGTATATCTCTCCCGTTTCTCCTAATATCTCAGTTGTCCATTGATGCAAAATTCCTGGTGTAGCATCGCTTAAATGCCTCCCATTCAGTTATTCATTTGACGCTGTGCAGTGATCACAATTGACAGCAGTAGTAGGTGAGTGAGGACAAATTCCCTCCATAGAACCAGCATAGTTTCCTAGTCCTTGTTCTGGAATTTCTCAGAATCTACCTAGCCATTCGCCTGCACAACGCCACCATCTTCGCACACGAAACGAGGCGTTGTTGCTTATGGCAATCCCCAGATCAAACACTGTACCTGACTCGGGGATTGCCGCTTATTTTGTTCCAAAGTATCTTTGTTGCAACAAGCTATCTGATAGTGGAAAGCTTGGAATTGACTTGCATTAAGTTGCATGTCGTTTTCTTCAGCCCATTTATAGCATCCACGTCTTTCTCTAAAAGATTAGCATCAAAAGTTTCGTTGACGGGCAGTAAGTGTGGTTCTCTGCAATTGATGGTCTATCCAAAGGAGCCACCATAATCTGCCGCGGCCCCGAAGCGCTCCACTCGCAGTTACACTTTCTTTGGAGAGGGTTCCATTAGCGTCTACAGCCCAGCATCAGTCTTTTAAGAAGTCATGTAACCACTCTCCCAGTTTTCTGACTATGCCTAGTGTTGGGTCTCAGGATGCATCTCATCCTCTTCTAGGAAAATGATCAGCTTCCTTCTGACAATGCTTTCCATACCGTTAGAAGCATGCGAGATTAGAGAGACGGGTCTATAATTTTTAGCATCCGCCCTGCTACCCTTTTTATAGACATGATATATTATGCCATCCTTTAACTTTCTGAGAGGTCTCCCTATTGCAGAGAAATTTTGGAAGAGGATCTGTAGTGCTCTTGCTAGATTCCCTTTGTATTCTTTTAGAAGGATTGATGAGAATCCATCCGGACTAGTGGTTAAGTTTAAGCTCATTTCATCAATGGCTGATATTACATGATTTTCCTCTATTTCGAAGTAATTAATAATTGCCATTTCTTTCTGTAGAGCTGTTGTGCCAAAGAACTCATCAGGCACAGCTAATGGCAAGCGTGCCAACGAAGTTGAGAAAAACGTCTGTGTAACACATCCAATATTTAACTTATCCTTTGGGTGTTTGCAGTCACTGAGCCATTTTCGTCGAACATTGTCTTTATCTTGTAGCATTCTAAAGCAGATTCTTTTGCAAATCTATAGGCGTTAGGATTTGTCTTTACACTTTTACAGCCCCGGCTTCTTTCTCTGCCCCTTTTCATGGGGGTGTTTACTGTCAATCTCAGGCAATATTTATCCTTCAGTGGCCCATTTAGACGGTTTGAGGCCTTTGATCGTCGTTTCATTTGAATCATACTATCCCCAGTAATTATGCTTTTCTGTCTGTTTGACATACACTCTGG